>NC_066568.1:7060315-7122815 GCF_024679095.1 Eriocheir sinensis
AGGTGATGGAGACTTACACAGAAACACCTGACCTTTCTTGCAACACCTTTCAAACCCTGTAACACACACACACACACACCTGAACTTATCTTGCAACACACCTTTCAAGCCCTCTAAATCCTGTACACACACACACACACACATACACAGCGCCCCCGTAGTGCAATTGACCTTTTTGCTTTGCCATTCCAGAAGATTTACGCATTGCCCACAACTCTATCCACAAGCTTAAGGAGGACAGTAACCACTCCCTTATCAGCGGAAACACTTTTGGTTTGAGCAATGCGTCAATCTCCAAAGGTTTTCCGCTGGCAAGGAGTGGTTACCGTCCATGAGCTTGGGGACAGATCTGTGAGGTGTGTGAGCTCCTAGAAGTCTCAGAGAGCACTAGAAAGATCCTGGGGCAGAAGCTGGGTTATATTCTTGAACATTTCGGCGCTAAGCCACACACAGTTAACAAGAGAAGATGGCGCCACTATAAACACTTGCCTACGCCATGACAGGGTGAGGCCGACTACCATCCAGGCCCCTCAAGCAAACCTACCGGCGCTATAGGCGTAGACGTAAAAAAAAAGGCTTTCGTAAGAGTTGAGTATTTTCATGGGTGCTTATATGATCCTGGTGGTAGTCTGACCTTTCTTCCGTACCATGAATCTAAAGAGACGTTCAAGAAAACCCGATACGCCTTTGGAAATAGTTGATAAGAGAGTTGGAAGGCTAACATACAAGTTCTCGGTATTTCCATTTGTAGATTTATACCCCTGGTGGTAATCTGACCCTTCTTCTGTACCGTGAATCTAAAGACACGCTCAAGAAACCCGATACGTCTCTTTCTCCGCCTTCGAAAACAGTTAAGAGAGTTGGAAGGCTATGATACAAGTTCTCGGTATTTCCATTTCTACATTTATACCCCTGGTGGTAATTTGATCCTTCTTCTGTACCGTGAATCTAAAGAGACGCTCAAGAAAACCCAATACATTTCTTTCTCCACCTTCGAAAACAGTTAAGAGAGTTGGAAGGCTATGATACAAGTTCTAGGTATTTTCATTTGAAGATTTATACCCCAGGTGGTAATTTGATCCTTCTTCTGTACCGTGAATCTGCAAAAGCGCTCAAGAAACCCCGACTCATCTCTTTCTCGAGCTTATGAAAGAGTTGACGTAAGAGGCGGAGATGTCTGAGAATTTAACCTAAGCTCTCCGGGTTGTTAATTGCCTGTGATCGCGAGTCCATTACGTGATCAGACCGTGGGTGAATTACAAACATCAGCCCGTAATTGCAGCCCCTGATTATTAATTCACGAGTCCCTTTTAAGACACCTGCAACGCTAATTAATCTTGTGACACGTGAGTAATTATCTTACCTTGATCGCACTCTCTCTCTCTCTCTCTCTCTCTCTCTCTCTCTCTCTCTCTCTCTCTCTCTCTCTCTCTCTCTCTCGTATTTTCGTCTATTTCTGCATCATAATTTTTGTCTTTGCGTCTTCATTTTTTTATATTCATGCGAGAGAGAGAGAGAGAGAGATTTATATAGATTTATATAGAAAATCAGACCACACAGACCCCATGGTCCAGACTTGGTGGTCTGTCCTTAAACCTAAGTGATTTTACATTAATCAGAAGACTCCAAAACGTTGCATTTCTACTCTAGTTGATATTAAGTTGAAGGAAGTGACGGTCGAGCTTATTTTTGAAGGAGTCAATCGTGTTACACTGGACCACTGATGGTGGAAGCTTATTCCATTCTCGCACTACAACGTTGGTGAAGAAAAATTTGGTGCAATCTGAATTTACTTGTCTACATCTGAGTTTTACGCCATTGTTCCTCGTGCGCAGACTGTCATCGATCATAAACAATGTTGATCTGTCTACATTCGTGAAACCATTAAGTATTTTAAAACATTCGATCAATTTTCCTCGGAGGCGACGTTTCTCAAGAGAGAACATGTTAAGGATAGAAAGCCTTTCTTCGTAGGATTTGTTGCGCAAGGAAGGGATCATTTTCGTTGCCCGACGCTGAACACCTTCTAATTTAGCAATATCCTTTGCATGGTGGGGGACCAAAACTGTACCGCATATTCCAAGTGGGGTCTGACTAAACTAATGTAGAGCGGAGGTATTACATCTTTATTCTTGAATAAAAAGTTTCTTTTAATGAAGCCCAACATTCTGTTCGCTTTATTTGCTGCATCGATGCATTGCTGTGAGAATTTGAGGTTTGACGCGATTTTGACCCCAAGTCTTTGACGCATTGAACGCTTTTGAGTTTAACGCCGCGCATTTCGTATTCGAACTTCTTATTCCTCGTTCCAACTTGAAGGACCTGGCACTTGTCTACGTTAAAGGGCATCTCCCATCTATCCGACCAAGCTGAAATTTTGTGCAAATCCTCTTGGAGGCTTTGCCTGTCTTCGTCAGTGAGAACCGAGTTACCAATCTTTGTGTCGTCTGCAAATTTACTAATGCGGTTATTGAGTCCAACATCCACGTCGTTGATGTAAATAATGAAGACACTGGGCCAAGGACCGAGCCCTGAGGGACGCCACTAGTGACAGGCGCCCACTCTGAGTTAAATCCGTCAATCACTACTCTTTGTTGTCTGTTGCTCAACCAATTCGCGATCCATTGGTTTACTTGACCGTCAATACCTATTTGCTTTAATTTGTAAAGTAATTTATGATGCGGGACTTTATCAAACGCTTTCTGAAATCAAGATAGACTACGTCCAGTGATTTGGTTACGTCATAAACAGTGAAGAGGTCGTTATAAAAGGTTAATAGGTTTGATAGGCAGGATCTTTTGTTTCGGAAGCCATGTTGTGAGTCCCCAATCAATGAGTGGCTTTCAAGGTAACTCACAATTTTGTCTCTAATTATGCCCTCAAGTAGCTTACCTACAACCGAAGTTAGACTAATGGGCCTGTAATTACCTGGTACTTTTTTGTCTCCTTTCTTGAAAATCGGTGTCACGTTAGCCTTTTTCCAATCTGAAGGGACGATGCCTTGTCGCAAGGACATATTGAATACGGTTGTGAGGGAGGAGAGTATTTCGCTCTTCGTTTCTTTCAGCAGAGTTGGATATACTTTGTCAGGTCCAGGACTTTTATTTGTTTTAAGTGAATGGAGAGCTTTAAGGACTTCATCGGTTGTTATTTCAAAATTAGGCAATGCATGCTCGAGATTTACAATAGTACTGGTGTTGGTGGTAGCGAGAGGAAGACTGTTAGTATTAAACACCGAGGAAAAGTAATTGTTTAAGAGGTTTGCAATGTGTTGGCTGTCAGTCACTAGTGCACCGTCGCTGTTTGTTAAAGGTCCAATACCACTTTTGATCGCCTTTCTGTTGTTTATGTAACTGAAGAAAGATTTCGGGTTATTTTTACAGTTGGCTGCAATATTTTTTTCATATCTACGCTTTGCCTGACCTACTAGTCTTTTTACTCGTCGCCTGGCATCATTATAAAGTCTAATGTTTTCGGGCGTGCTTTGTTCTTTCTTAAACCTGTAAAACAATTTCTCTCATTGACTGATTGTTTAATTTCGCTATTAAACCACGGTGGGCTTTTATTAGTGTTAATTCGCTTCTCGCACAAGGGGACGAATGTGTTCTGCTGAGTGAGTAAGTGATTTAGCCAGGCTTCCTCTACGTTGCCGTCATCTGATAGTTGTATTTCTGTTAGTTTTTGTCGGATTTCTACGAAGTTAGCTCTTTTGAAATTGGGCACCTTTACTTTATTTTCAGTCACTGATGATTGAGCTTTAATGTCGACGCGCACTAATTTATGATCGCAAGAACCGAGGTGTTCTCCTACCGTGACACTACTGACAAGGTTATCTTGGGTCGTTATAACAAGGTCGAGTATATTATTTTGTCGAGTTGGCTCAGAAACCATTTGGCTTAGATAATTTTCTTCTAGAAATTCGATCATTCTATGAGAGAAGGAGAGTATCTGTGTGTGTGTGTGTGTGTGTGTGTGTGTGTGTGTGTGTGTGTGTGTGTGTGTGCACTTATTATTCTCCTCATCAATACTTGGTCGCCATCATTAATCACACGCACATGAACACACACACACACACACACACACACACACAGTGAAACACACACACACACACACACACACACACACACACACACACACACACACACACACACACACACACACACACACACACACACACACACACACACACACACACACACACACACACACACACATCAAACAGGGAACAAAAAAAGGCACAGATAAGAAACACGAATGTATGAGAAAAAAATTATAGAAGGGAAAGCAAACGTGTGTGTGTGTGTGTGTGTGTGTGTGTGTGTGTGTGTGTGTGTGCGTGTGTGTGTGTGTGTTTAAAATCCTCAGTTATTCAATTTTTCTTCGATTAACGACGAAATAAACGAGAAAAAATAAATGAGAGAGAGAGAGAGAGAGAGAGAGAGAGAGAGAGAGAGAGAGAGAGAGAGAGAGAGAGAGAGAGAGAGAGAGAGATAGATAGAGACAAGGGGAAGGAAGGGGAGAGGGGGAGAGGAAAGGGAGAGGGAGAGGAAATGAGGGGAAGAAAGGGGAGGAGAGTGATGGGGGGGGGAGGGGGGACAGTGATATCCATAACATTGATCTGAGAGGAGGAGGAGGAGGAGGAGGAGGAGGAGGAGGAGGAGGAGGAGGAGGAGGAGGAGGAGGAGGAGGAGGATGCATTGGAAGTGGAGGGAAGAAAGAAACAGTATGGAATTAGAGGAAGGAAAGAAGAGGAAGTGGAGGAGGAGGAGGAGGAGGAGGAGGAAGAGAAGACGATAAGAAGGAGGAAGGGAGGAATAATGGGGAGGGAAGAAGAAATGAGAGAGGAAAGCAATATTTCCAGTCTGATCAAATGAGGAGGAAGAGGAGGAGGAGGAGGAGGAGGAGGTAGAGGAAGAGGAGGAGAAGGAGGAGGAAGAGATAGAGGAGGAAAAAGAAGAGGACGAAGAAGAAGAAGAAGAAGAAGAAGAAGAAGAAGAAGAAGAAAGACACGAAAAAGAATAAAGGAAAATAAAAATAAAAATAAAAGAAAATCAACGAGAAAAAAAAAGAAAAATGATAAAGAGGGAGAAAGGGAAGACTGACAGGAAGAATAATGACAGAGAGAGAGAGAGAGAGAGAGAGAGAGAGAGAGAGAGAGCAATACTTCTGTGATACTCTCGCCGCTGTTGATATTGTGTCTCTGCGTCTGTTTGTCTTCTTCATTCTTTGTCTCTGTCTCTCACACGATTCCCATTCCTTCATTCCAATCTTTCTTTCTTCCTTTCTTTCTTTTTTTATCTTTTTTTCTCTCACTCAAACGCCATGAATTCTTTCGTTTTTTTTTTCCTTTTTCCTTGTCTTTCTCTTTCTCTCTCTCCCAGTCATTCTCTAGTCATTCCTTCATTAACTTTCTTTCTTCTTTATTTTTTTCTTATTACTTAGTTCACCTTTTTCCCATTTTTTTTTTTGTATTATCTCTCACTCAATCGTATTCATTTTTTTCCTTTCTTCCTTACTTCCTTTCTTCCTCTTTTTCTTTCTGTTTCCCTTCCTTTTCTCACTCCCATCTTTCCCTCTTCCTTCCTTCTTTCACTCCTTCGTTTCTTTCTTTTTCATTCTTCCTCCCCACTGTTCCTCCCTCCTTCCTTCACGCCATCTTTCGCTCCTTTCATCCCTCCCTTCACTCTTTTCCTCTTTCCTTTATTCCTTCCGTCCCTTTCCTTCTTCCATTCTTCAAGCCTTTCTTCTTTCCCTCCTTCTTTTCCTACATATTCCATTTTCCCATTTTTCCTTCCTTCCTGTAACCCTGTTTATTCTTCCCTTCCTTCCTGTCTTCCTCCTTCCTTTCACACACTATATAACATTTTCCTTCTTTCCCTTCTTCTTTTCCTACATATTCCATTTTCCCATTTTTCCTTCCTTCCTGTAACCCTATCTTTATTCTTCCCTTCCATCCTCTCTTCCTCCCTCTTTTCATACACTATATAACATTATCATCCTTTCTCTTTTTCGCCCGTTCACCTGTTGCTTGTGGTCTATTTTCCCGTGTTTGTTGTCCAATGTTACAATTGCCGTTTGTTTTTTGCTGTTTGACATAAGACAGAAGCAGGAAAACTTTATACACACACACACACACACACACACACACACACACACACACAAGCTTTCAGTGGTACATCCTCTCTCTCGTGTGTATCTTCACTTTCTGGTTACGTCATGGCTCTCAGGACCCCCCTAGAGACTCCCCAAAAAGCCTCAGATATCGATAAAAGAACTCAGACATCAATGGGAAAACTCAAACATTTGCACTCAATCTTCGAGGACGAATCCAACAGTCACCGAATAGCCAACTTTTGTTTTCTTCATTTCCCGGTTATAAATGTAAATGTTCTCGAGACCTTTAGAAACAACCTCCGATATCGATAGAAAGATGTATGAAAGGAGGGAGGAAGACAGGAAGGAAGGGAAGAATAAAGATTAGGTTACAGGAAGGAAGGAAATATGGGAAAATGGAATATGTAGGAAAAGAAGGAGGGAAAGAAGGAAGACTTGCAGAATGCTGACGTAGCCTATCACTCTTTTACAGACATAAAGAAACGAACCAAGTAGTCACCCAATAGCCTACTCTCGCTTACTTTACTTCACAGTTATGTAGATATACTCAGGACCTTCAGGAATACCCAAATAGACTCAAATATCGATAAAAGAACTTAAACATTTGTATGCAATCTTTCTATCCCTTTTACATCAAAGAGAGCATACCATCAGCCTTTCCAAAGCCTATTTTGTGTTTTTTTTTTATTTTCGATCTTCAGAAATAGCCTCAAATATCGATAAAAGAATTCATACATTTGTACGCAAACTTCGTAACTCATCAGTCACTGCATATCCTACTCTCGTTTTTATTCACTTACAAAGCACTGAATTGCGCTCAGAACCTTTTGGAAACACCCCGAGATGCTGCAAATATCGATAAAGGAAGTGAAGTATTTTTAGGCAATCTTGGTTTTCCTCGCTGATGAAAGCAAATGGTCAGTCATTCAATAGCTTACTAATTTTTCTTTTCACTTTTCGCCCTTCAGAAACATCACAGCCAACCAAAAACAGCGATAAGAGGAACACACACATTTTCACGCAATAGTTTCCCTGCACATGAAAGAGAGCGATCCATTAGTCATTCCACCGGCTAGTCTTTATTTTACTTTACCTTTCAATGGTATAAAAGCACCCAAGCCCTCCGCAAACACTACAAACCTCAAATATCGATAAGATAACTGACATTTTTGCACAATACGTTTCCTTTACAAATTTAGAAAGAGCGAAAATGCGTATTTTACTTCATTTTTTTTAAACTATTCAATTACGTATATGCAGTCAGACCCTCTACAAGCACTACATGCAACCTCAAATATCGATACGAGAGCTGTGACATTTTTGCACAATATGTTTCCTTTACAAATTTAGAAAGACCGAAAATTTCTTCAAATGCGTGTTCTATCTCATTTTTTTAACTATTCAATTACGTATATGCAGTCAGACTCTCTACAAGCACTACAAGCAACCTCAAATATCGATGAGAGAACTGTGACATTTTTGCACGATATGTTTCCTTTACAAATGAAGTTAAGAAAGAGCAAAAAATCCTTCCATTTCGTATTCTACCTCATTTTTTTAACTATTCAATTACGTAGGTATATGCAGTCTACAAGCACTACAAGCAACCTCAAATATCGATAAAAGAGCGGTTACATTTTTAAACGATAAATTCCCATACAAAAGCAGACGGGGAGCGAATTTTCCACTGTATAACCTACCGGTACTCCATATTTTTTAAACTTTATATATACGTACACGCATTCAAGCCTTAACAAACACTACAAACTCACAAATGCCGTTAAAAGAGCCGTGACCATTTCCACTGTGTTTACCCTACAAATGAAAGAGCAAATGAAGAAAACAAATATACCTTCCACTGCATATCCTCTGCTTTTATCTTTCTGTTCACTTTCTAATGTTGTCAGTCCAATCTAGCTCACCAGAAACCCTCCAAATTGCCTCAAATACCAACGAGATGGCTCAAATATTATTATCTGTATCACAATTTCTGTTTCTTTTTTCCCTTACAAATGAACGTGAGCGAATTCATCAATTTCTTTTGTTTTTTTTTTTTTTTCAAATTTTCAGAAACTCACTCAAAACCTCGAACAACAAAATTAAACAAAGACAAATAATATACCACATTCTCTCTGTCCACATTTCTGTTCATTACAAATGATGAGTCCAATTTCTATCAATTTTATTTTTCCTTTTTTTTTTTTTTTGGTTTTTTTCTATTTCTCTAAACTCAAGACTTCGAACGACTATTTATTCAGATCCAAATAGAATTAGAAGAAATTACTATCACGTTTTCTATCACTCTCTCTTCTAAAAATGAGAAAATCCATTAAAATCCATTGATTTCTTCTCTTCAGCATCTTCCTTGTTCCGTTTTCTATTATTTTATTAAATTCAAAATTCAAATATCGAATGATTATCTATTCAAATCCAAATCAAAAAAATCTGTATCTGTATCCTGTTTCTCTTCTTACAAATAAAGAGAAAAAAAATTATTAAATTTTCAATAGCCTACTCTCCTTCTCTCCGTTTTTTTCTATTTATTTCAGCAAACTCAAAACTTCGAATGATTATCTATTCAAATCCAAATAGAATTACTCAAAAATCTGTATCACATGCTCTGTTTCTCTTACAAATAAAAGCGAGAAAATCCATTAGCTAATTTTTGCATAGCCTACTCTTCCTTGTCTCCGTTTTGGGTTAAATCAGCAAACTCAAGACTTCCAAAGACTATCCATTATGAGATAACTGAAATATGTACACCTCGAACCTATTTCTTATCAATCAATTCAATTTCTGCAACATTTCTTCTTTTTTTTTTTTTTTTTTTTTTTTTTTTTGTATTCCTTAACTTGACTCTCCTGTAAAAAAAAAAGCCGATCTTACTTCATCTATAATCTATCATCTCTCAGCTTACCTTAATCAATTTCTGTCATCTATTTGCTCAACTTATTAAGAAGCGTCTGTCATCTATTAGCCTAGCTTGACGCCTATCATTTATAAGCTCAACATATTCAACGTCTATTTTTTTATCAGCTCAAATTTATCAATAGCTATCATCTTTTAGCTCAACTTCATCAACGTGTATCATCTATTGCCTAAAATAAATCAACGTCTGTCATCAATTATCCCAACTTTATCAACGTCTATCATCTCAACTTCATCAAATGTGAAAAGAAAGTAAAGTAATTCGTCCGTGCATAACCTACTGACCTTTTTCTTATCTCTCCAGTTATCTAAATGAGCCATCAACCTTCAGCGGGTTTTCATGCAGTGATAAACGGCTTAAACATTACATAAAGCTTTTCTCTCCTCACCAGTGACTGCGAACTCAATTTAAAGAACAATATGATGGAACAAAACAGTTCTTGCACGGCATACTTACTAATGCGTCTCCACTCCCCGGAGAAGCGAGCGCGTAACCAACCACACTGAATGCAGACGTAACACTGACTGCGCATGCGTGGCTGTGACGTCATTAGCTCCCCTCTTGCCGTGTTACCAATTTTACCGGATCTTAGTACTCATCAGACTGAATTTTCCAGTTTCTGGCCCATAAATACTGCAAAAAACATCAATAATTAACGATTTTAGCAATAACTATAGTTTATTATCGTTATTTGTTCAGGAGCCACAGTTTGGGGTCAGAAATCACATATAGCAGGATGTAAATACGCTGCGTGCGACGATCTGCCATAACGCTCCAGACTGCCGTACTAAGAACATTGTATTTCGCAGTTTCAGACCCTAAGACTCTCATACCCACACAAATAACCTTATCCAATTAACATTACTGTTATAACCGTTGTTTTTTTATGTTTTTTTGTGATAGTTATGGGTCAGAAACCGGGATGTACAATGTGCCAAGAACAATGATTTGGTAACGATGCTCCCGCGTGCTATCCCTTTTTGGAATTTTCAGTCCACTTTAGGCAGACCAAACGTTCCCACAGCAAAAGGTACACTATTTTTTCTCTACTATCACCGTCATTAGTGTATCAAAGGAGTATTCGTGGAAGGATACGAACAACTGTATACTAACTACCTCTATAGAATCACTCGTAGCACGATCCCGACTAATGACTACAATCAGGCTCCCACGGTCCGCTGGAAGGGGTGTATTCAGGCGAGAGTTGTCCTTATCGGTACTTTTTCCTCCGCTGCTCCCGATGAACGCCCGCGAGCATCAGCTTGCCGTGACAGCCTCCAGCGCTACTAAAAGATTCTATCATACCCTCGCCATGATTTTTAGGTTCTTGCGGGTTACTCACTGTCAAAGTTGCCAGATTGTCTTACTCAGCCTCTTATATTTACCGACTTCCGACCCAAAAACTGTCTCGTGGACCCCAATAAGGAGATTCACTTACAATTATCGTTAAAATAGTTAATTCCTGATGTTTCTTGGCAATAGTTAGGCGTCAGAAATCGGTAAATACTATGGTCTGAGTACGACAATCTGGCAACGGTGCTCACTGTTAAATGGTTTCCCTGCCCCGCCGATCAGTCCTCGCCGTGAGTGATTCTTTCCGGTACACCTCGCGCTTGCACCGGGGCCTCAGTCGCCCGGCATATAGATCACAGGCGCTTGGCTGCCACTGCCCTTCCGAGACGTTAGAAGGCGACAGCAACGCTACCAGCCTATCGTATACTTAGCACGTCGTATTATGTTTTCTCACCCAGGATATCAAGAGAGATCGATAGTTTACTGTTTTAACGCGAGCTTTGAATGGATAGCGTTAGTGGTGTGGCTATGGTAGTTCTGGGGGCCCGAAAGTGATAGATACAGTACTATGAGTGTGATAATCTGGTAACGCTGGACAGACAGAAAGGTGGAATGACGTCACAGCCCTCACACCACGCATGCGCAGTTTGTTTTGTCTGTCTTTGATGTAATAGGCTATCAGTGCACTACACCGAATAATCTGAAGTCTGGCAAATAACTAAAGCCAGATTTAACATTAATTCTACACCAGGCTCTCCTTTGTTCGCCAAGGATATTCAGTTTCAAAGGAGACATGAAGGAGTTAAATCACTTCAGCACTGCACCGACGCCCCGATGCGCCCTCACAGCAATAACATCTGTATTCCGCCGCTTGTTGCCTCAGCGCTGATTGTGAATACGACCTTAGATGTCAACGAAGCGAGGGAATTCATCAATCATTGCACAGGGCCGCGAGATACGCCAGCAAGGGAGCAGCGCCAGGGTGTCCCGAGGCCCTGGATTTTGTCACGGAATATAATTTCCAAAACCAAATTTGAACAGCAGACGGGAGAGAAAGAAAACATTAATCACGACACAAGCGACCCACTCAAACAGCCAGCTACCCAACCACTCAGCTAGTCGATAAGGCAGCCACTTAGTCATTGAGTCAGCCAGTCAGAGAGTCGGCAATTCAGCCAGTCAGTCAGTCAACAAGTCAGCCAGTCAATTAGTCGGTCAGTCGAGTAGCCAGTCAACCAGTCACTCATTCAGCCAACCAGCAATACAGACAGTCAGCCAGCAAGTCAGTCAATCAGCCAGCCATTCAGTCATCTAGTTTCCCAGCCAGTCAGTCTCCTTCAGTCAGTCAGTCACTTAACCAGCTGAGCAGCCAGTTAGTCAGCCATCCAGCCATTCAATCGGCCAGTCAGTCGAGCAGTCAAACAGTCAGCAAGCCAGAGAGCAAATCAGCATTCCAGATAGTCAGCCAGCCATTCAGTCAGTCCGTCAATTAAATTCGGGTCCATATCCAGAGAAGTAATGCAATGAAAAAAAAAAAGATTTGAGTTTGGCATAAAAAAGAAAGAAAGAAAGACAGATGAAGATAATGATAGGGGAAGGGAACGAGGAGGCGGAGGAGGAGAAGGAGGAGGAGGAGGAGGAGGGAGAGAGAATGATGGAGAGAGAGAGAGAGAGAGAGAGACAGAGACACACACACACACACACACACACACACACACACACACACACACGACCACAAATACACACACAGAAACAGACACAGTAAACAAAAAGAAGAACAGAATACGAGATAGAGAAAAGAAAAAGAAAAAAGAGAGAGAGGAGGAAAAAGAGTAAATAAACATGCAGAGTTGAAAGAAAAAGATAACAGAAATAGAACAAAATATGAGAAAAAGGAAAAAGAAATGCCGAGAAATGAAGGAACCAAAGGGACACAAGAGGAAGAAGAGGAGGAAGAGGAGGAGGAGGAGGAGAAATGAGAGGGAAGAGAAGGAGGGGAAAAAGAGGGGAGGAAGGTGAGTGACACATTGACCTTACGACATAGAGTGAGGAAGGGCAAGCAAGGTGAAGGGAAGGGAAGGGAAGGGAAGGGGAGGGGAGGTCTTAGTAAGAGTGAGTGACACCGTTTCTTTAGAGAGAGAGAGTTCTCTCTCTCTCTCTCTCTCTCTCTCTCTCTCTCTCTCTCTCTCTCTCTCTCTCTCTCTCTCTCTCTCTCTCTCTCTCTCTCTCTCTCTCTCTCTAAGCCAAAACAGACACATACATAATTCATAAGAAAATTCAATCCCATCAGATCCAAGATTCACAGTAAAAAAAAAAAAAAAATGGAGAGTCCTCCTCCTCCTCCTCCTCCTCTTCTTCTTCCTCCTCCTCCTACGAGTTACCTGTCCTTAATTAATTCCGCAGGTAACAAGGACAGACAGGTAGACAGAGATGTGCACTTTGCTTCCTTACAACTACATTAACAATTACTACTACTACTACTACTACTACTACTACTACTACGAGAATGATACCTGATGAAAGAACCCCCCTTACTCTCTCTCTCTCTCTCTCTCTCTCTCTCTCTCTCTCTCTCTCTCTCTCTCTCTCTCTCTCTCTCTCTCTCTCTCTCTCTCTCGTTTGCATTTTCACCCTAATTGACTTCATTGTTTCTGAGAGAGAGAGAGAGAGAGAGAGAGAGAGAGAGAGAGAGAGAGAGAGAGAGAGAGAGAGGAAGGAGAGAACAGACAGAGAGAGATAATTGAGAGAGAGAGAGAGAGAGAGAGATCTAAAATACATTGCCGATCTCTCTCTCTCTCTCTCTCTCTCTCTCTCTCTCTCTCTCTCTCTCTCTCTCTCTCTCTCTCTCTCTCTCTCTCTCTCTCTCTCTCCCAAGCTAAACCCACGTAAGGGATTAAGGGAATGGCTACCTGAAAAACTAACTCAGGTGAAAGAGAGAGAAAAAAGAGAGCGAGCGAGAAAATAGAGAAAATAAAGAAAGAACGTTATTTTCTTTCGGTGGTTACTTGTGGTGCAAAATGTTGAAAGTTGGGGGTTATCTCTCTCTCTCTCTCTCTCTCTCTCTCTCTCTCTCTCTCTCTCTCTCTCTCTCTCTCTCTCTCTCTCTCTCTCTCTCTCTCTCTCTCTCTCTCTCTCTGACTATCTATCTATCTATCTAGCTATCTATCCGCTTGTCTATCTTTACCTCTATCTATCTTTCTATCTTCCTATCTATCGAGTGTTAATGGATTTATATTTATCTATTGATCTATCTACTTATCCATCTATATTTCTTCCACCATTTACTACATTTACTATTTTTATGTCAGTCAATCAATCTAGCTCTCTTTTTAGTTATTTGCCTTTTTTTACTTTTTTTTCGATAAGCTCTCATATGTTCTTTGTTTTTCTTTTGAGCTTAATAATTTTCTTTTAACCTTCGTCATAGCTTTTTTTTTTCATTTCAGCTTCAATATTTTCTTCTTACTTCCATCATAACTTTTTTTCTTTTCTCTTTCGCTTCATAATTCCTTTTTAACTTCCTCGTAACGTTTTTCTTTTTTTCATCTTCAGTATAATTTTCTTCCCTTTTGATATCAACGACAGCAGTTTTTCTTCACTCTAGCTGTATCAAACACTTTTTCTTGCCCCGGTTTTTGGTTCATATTTTCATTTTCTTCTTTACGGTCTTTCTCAGCTCAGTTCTTTCCCTTTATTTCCTTTTTATTTTAGAGTTTTATAATATTTCTCTCTCTCTCTCTCTCTCTCTCTCTCTCTCTCTCTCTCTCTCTCTCTCTCTCTCTCTCTCTCTCTCTCTCTCTCTCTCTCTCTCTCTCTCTCTCTCACACACACACACACACACACACACACACACGCACACACACAAAGGTCGGGCATAGGATCGAGGTGGATTAACAAAACTCGTTCGCGGATTCTAGTTCGGATATTCGAGGATTTATTATACTTTTACGAGAGAGAGAGATTAAACTAACTTCCTTTTCTTCCGTCATAAAAGACAAATACAACCAAGAAAGGAGAGCGTCAACGGTTTTAATACATCCAATTGCTAACGTTTTTTTTTTTTTTTTTTTTGCATATATCTTTTTGTAGTAAAGGAAAGTAAAAAAAAAATCGCCCACTCTAGGAAAATAAATTATTACGACTTTTTCTTTTGTTCTTTCCTTCTTTTTTTTTACAGTAACAAAAGGATACAAAAAGAGTCCTATGTGTTCAGATCTTAGATACATAAGAAAGAAAAGAAGAAGAAGAAGAAGACAGAAAAAAAAGAGTAAAAAAAGAAAGAAAGAAGAGAATGAGAAGAATGAGAAGAGAGAAAAGAGTAAAAAAAGTTATATGTGTTTATTTCTTAGATACAAAAGAGAGAAAAGAAGGAAAAGAATAAGAAGAAAGAAAAAAAGAGGAAAAAAATCCTGTGTTAAGTTCTTAGATACAAAAGAAAGAAAAGAAGAAAAGAATGAGAAGGAAAAGGATAAAGAAAATTCCTGTGTGTATAGGTCTAAGAGAAAAAAAAGAATGAAAAGAAAGAAAAGGGTAAAAAAGAGTCCTATGCGTTTAGTTCTAATATAAAAAAAGAAAGAAAAGAAGAAATGAAAGAGAAGAATGAGAAAAAAGGAAAAGGGAAAAAAAGTCCTGTGTGTTAAGTTCTTGGATGAAAAAAAAAGAAAGAAGAGAAGAAAAGAAATGAGAAGAAAAGAAAAAAGGTTAAAAAAAAGTCCTATGTGTTTGGTTCTTACATACAAAAAGAATGAAAAGAAGAAGAGAATGAGAGGAATGAGAGGAAAGAAGAAGAATGAATGAGTGAAACAGAAGAAGGAAGAAATCGAATAGAAATTATTGTATACATAAAATAAAACGTAAGAAGAAAAAAATAATAAGTAAACAACAATAAACAAAACTAATAAAAATGCAACATAGATGAGAGAAAGGAAGAGAAAGGGGGATAGTAAAAGGAGAAAAGAAGTAAACAAGAAGAAAAAAATGAATGTAATATATAGAAGGAATACAAAATTGATTATATGAAAACAAACAAACAAACAACAAACAAACAACAAACGAAGACGCGGATAACGAAAAAATAAAGAAAGAGGAAAAGAAAGAATAGGAGAAACCAACAGAAGAAAAGTGAATGAATAAAAGAGAAAAAAATAAAAATAAGAAATGAACAGAAAAAATGAAAGAATAGAAATAGAAAAAATAATGAGTGGAAAAGTTGACAAATGGAACAAAAACAGAAAAAAAAGATATGACAACCGAAAAAAAAGAAAGAGTAGGAGAAAACAATAAGAGAAGAAAAGTAAATAAATGACAGAGAAAAAGGAAAAAAATAAGAAATGAACAGAAAAAAAGGAGAGAATAGAAATAGAAAAAAATAAAGGGTGGAAAATGTTGATAAAAGGAACAAGAACAGAAAAAAAAGATATGAAAAGCAAAAAAAAAAAGGATGAAATAACAAAGAATAGAAAATAATGAGTAAAAAAAGTTAAAAAATGAAAGAAAATAAAAAAAAGAAATAAAAAGGAAAGAAAAAACGGGCATAATAACAGGAAGAATAGAAAAAGAATAACGAGTAAAAAAAACGTTGTAAAATGAAAGAAAATTAAAAAGAGAAGTAAAAAGAAAAAAGAAAAAACGAAGGAAAGAACATAAGACTAAGAACAAGGGGTCAAACATTCTTTCTTCTCTCTCTCTCTCTCTCTCTCTCTCTCTCTCTCTCTCTCTCTCTCTCTCTCTCTCTCTCTCTCTCTCTCTCTCTCTCTCTCTCTCTCTCTCTCTCTCTCTCTCTCTCTCTCTCTCTCTCTCTCTCTCTCTCTTTTCTGGCAACAAAAAGTCGTGTTTAAAATATTAGGAACAAGAGGCGGGCATTAATAGTCTTTTCTTTCTCTTTGTCTCTCTCTCTCTCTCTCTCTCTCTCTCTCTCTCTCTCTCTCTCTCTCTCTCTCTCTCTCTCTCTCTCTCTCTCTCTCTCTCTCTCTCTCTCTCTCTCTCTCTCTCTCTCTCTCTCTCTCTCTCTCTCTCTCTCTCTCACACACACACACACACACACACATTTACCTGTACAAGCAAAGGACTCATCTACCATAACATACCTGGGAAAACAATATAATTATATTAAAAATAACAATGAAAATAACAATAATAAAAAAAAACTATCATGCAACATCTATCACAATTACTATAGCTAAATCATCATCATCAGCATCGTCGTCATCATCAAAAACAATAACTACTACTATCACTACTACTACTACTACTACTATTACTACTCCTTCTACTACTACTACTACTACTACTACTACTACTACTACCACCACTGATATTGATTTTTTTTGTTTTTTACTCCTTCCTCAATAAATTTCTTTCATATATTTTTATCTTTATCAATAAACACACCTTTCCTCCTCCTCCTCCTCCTCCTCCTCCTCCTCCTCTTCCTCCTCCTCCTCCTCATCACATGTATTAACTGTATAAGACAATTACACATGTACACACACACACACACACACACACACACACACACACACACACACACACACACACACACACACACACACACACACACTCTCTCTCTCTCTCTCTCTCTCTCTCTCTCTCTCTCTCTCTCTCTCTCTCTCTCTCTCTCTCTCTCTCTCTCTCTCTCTCTCTCTCTCTCTCTCTCTCTCTCTCTCTCTCTCTCTCTGTCTCTCTCTCTCTCTCTCTCTCTCTCTCTCTCTCTCTCTCTCTCTCTCTCTCTCTCTCTCTCTCTCTCTCTCTCTCTCTCTCTCTCTCTCTCTCTCTTACAATGTCATCCGTTGTATCGACCTCTCTGAACCAGTGATGGGCACGGTTCCGCTAATCCGCTAACCACTAACGCTAACTTTTTCGTTAGCTGATTAGCGTTTTCGCTAACCTTGGAAACAGTTAGCGGACCAATTAGCTTCCGCTAAACGTAGTTCCTCCTCCGGTAAGTTTAAGTCCACTAAAAGTTCATACAGGTTTGTTCTCGTCCGTTGTGGGCAGACACAGCAAGGTGAGCCACATGGCGCAATAATTCCAGGGCTTCCACTTTTGGGTAAAATACGCCTTAAGTAGCGGAATTGGACATTTATTTGGGAAACTTTTGGGTATTTTAGGGTAATGCATCTTCCATTTCCGACTCTTTGAACTCGGGATTTAATAACAAGAATTCGATATTGTCCACCTGACAAAAAATAAACACTGTTATCTACTTATTCACTTAATATACTCCTTAGCATTATTTACACTTATGTATCTAAATTGATCCACTATCCCCAGCTGTGTGGGGGAGCAGTCCTGTGTTGTGTGCCATCAGATATCTTATCAGATTTTGTCTTTCTGCGTTGCTATTGCAAGTTCATATATTAGGCATAAATAATTAAAGTGTATTTGGAATATAATTTGTGTACACCTTTATCATCATCTGATTTTGACATGATATACCTCTCTAAACGCACCTTACCTGTTATCTACCTCCCGAATCCATCCTGCCCTAACCTGTTCCCTAGCTTTTCTATTCATCTAATCGCCTAATACTTACCTCACCAAACTTGGCCTAACCGAAACCACTACTACCTTGCTTGCTTTCCTAACTACCTGCACATTCGGTCTGGGATTCTCGGGTCTAACTCTAAGGGCCGCTTTCACAGTCGTTTTGTTAGTTTTCCTCGTTTCCAATGGCGGCGATCACCACTATAGAATTTCCACTTAAAACTGGCCGATGGGGTAGTGGCGGCTGTGGGGTTAGCCTAGCACCGCACCTTGCCACACACTCTCAACACCTCTCTCTTCCTCCATAGGCCAGTTTCACGTGGAAAACTATAGCGTCGATTCCCGCCACTGGTAACGATCAAAACAAACAAAACGACTATGAAAGCGGCCCTAAGAAGCGTGTCTATCAGAAGCGCTACGATTTACCTCCAGCAATATTTGGCATTAGTCACCGGCGTGGGAGGGTGTTTTTTCCTTCTTCTTTTTCACCTTTGATCTGCATCCTTTACTGCAATATAAAAGTCGGAGCTCGTCCCGCTTTTGCCGCACACTGCTTTGAAAATCACGAGTCAATACGAGTGAATGAAAGCGGAGGCGGAGGACAAAAAGAAAAATATGCTCACGTGCTGATAAACTCGTCATTATGAGGATGAGCTTTAACGCTTAAATTTTTAGCTCTCACAAAGGCGAAAGATACGAGGAGACTTGACTGAAGATTTTAAATGGATTGAGGAATTTAATAAGGTGATTTCAATTAGGAGGGTATCCAGACACCTCTCCTCCCGAAATTGACCCCTCTTTCGGCCACCTCCTTGGATTCTTTTTAGGAGCAGCGAGTAGCGGGCTTTTTTCATATTATTGTTTCCTATTTTTGTGCCCTTGAGCTGTCTCCTTTGTTGTAAAAAAAAGGATAAACGAGCAAGTAGGACACGTAGTCATGGGTTCCTTGGGTAAAATTTGACAACCCTATCCGATACGACGTTTTCAAATTTTCACGCTTGTAACACCTAGCATCGTACTCATTTATCTGAACAACGATAACGCTCATGAACACTAAGTACTGGTACCGAATCAATGGTGTAAAACAATAATGAATAATGAGTGAAAAGAAGCTAGTGGAAAGTAACAAAAAAAAAGTGTATCGTTTTGATCGAAGTGCATGAGGGGAGTCCAAATTTGGCCACTCTCGGATCGCATAGGGTTCAGAAGCACAGGTAACGAATATTGGTGGAAGAGTGGAAGAGATGTGGCGGTCATGTGGTGAGTGCTAATACTAAGAGTGGTGGATGAGTGGAAGGGATGTGGCAGTCATGTGGTGAGTGCTAATACTAAGAGTGATGGATGAGTGGAAGAGATGTGGTCAGTGCTAATACTAACAGAGTGGTGGATGAGTGGAAGGGATGTGGCGGTCATGTGGTGAGTGCTAATACTAAGAGTGGTGGATGAGTGGAAGGGATGTGGCAGTCGTAAATAAATCCTACCATTCCTCCCCTCCTCACCTCCTTACCTAATTACCTGACCCCGTTTTTACCTTGCTTCCCTCCTGTTTACCTTTTTTTCCTCTCCTGTTCCAATGGTTTCTTGTTTTCTATCGCTGTTTTTTTTCTCTTGTTCTCTTTTCTCACTTTTCATTCTTCCCCATATTTTCTTTACCATTTACCATCTTTCTTTACCTTCCTTTACATTTCCTTACTTCTACTTTTCTTACCTTCCCTTACCTTTCATCACTTTCCCTTGCTTTCTCTTCCTTTACCTTTCCTTACCTCTGCTTTCCTCTCCTTACCCTCCCTTTCCTTTCATCACTTTCCCTTGCTTTCCCTTCCTTTACCTTTCCTTACCTCTGCTTTCCTCTCCTTACCCTCCCTTTCCTTTCATATCTTTCCCTTCCTTTCCCTTCCTTTACCTTTCCTTACCTCTGCTTTCCTCTCCTTACCCTCCCTTACCTTTCATCACTTTCCCTTCCTTTCCCTTCCTTTACCTGTCCTTACCTCTCCTTACCTTCCCTTTCCTTTCATATCTTTCCCTTCCTTTCCCTTCCTTTACCTGTCCTTACTTCTACTTTTCTTACCCTCCCTTACCTTTCATCACTCTCCCTTCCTTTCCATTCCTTTACCTTTCCTTACCTCTACTCACCTTCCCTTTCTTTACCCTCCTTAACCTTTCCTTACCTCTGATTTCCTTTCCTTACCCTCCCTTACCTTTTCATCACTTTCCCTTCATTCACCTTCTATACCTTTCCTAACACTCCTTACCTTCCCCTCCCTTCCCTTCTCTCGTTCCCTCCCTTCCCTCTTTACCCTTCTCTCTTCTTATGATCTAATATACTCTTATTTTCTCATGTCCTCTTGTTTTCTACCGTTCTCTTTACCTATCCTCCCCTACTCACCTACTAACCTAATTACCCTCCCACCTGTGTACCTTTCTTCCCCTTCACCTGCCGTCCCCGTGTGCCATTAAGTCGCTTACCTGGCCCGCCTCGGCACATTACACCTGCTCTCCTTCTCCCTGACGAGCAGCCCTTCACCTGCTAAACATGAGCTAAAGGTGTTAAGTCTCTCTCCTCTGTGTGTGTGTGTGTGTGTGTGTGTGTGTGTGTGTGTGTGTGTGTGTGTGTGTGTGTGTGTGTGTAATTAGGTCTGTTTACCTAATTGTGACAAAGGGAATGAGTTACGATCCTGGCGACCTGTTTCTGTGTCTTGATCGGTCCAACTCTCTCTCTCTCTCTCTCTCTCTCTCTCTCTCTCTCTCTCTCTCTCTCTCTCTCTCTCTCTCTCTCTCTCTCTCTCTCTCTCTCTCTCTCTCTCTCTCTCTCTCTCTCTCTCTCTCTCTCTCTCTCTCAATCCTTTCAAACATTCCTGGCTTCTCATTCCTCTACATTTTTCGCTCGTTTTCCTTCTCTCCCTCATTTCTTTCTTCTCCATTCTTCCATCCTTCCCCTCTCCCTCCTCCTCCTCCTCCTCCTCCTCCTCCTCCTCCTCCTTGTCTTCCCTCTTCCCCTCTGCCATTTCTTTTTTACTCTTTCTTCTCCCCTTCTTCCATCCTCCCACTCTCCCTCTTCCTTCTCTCTCTCGTTCTCCTCCTCCTCCTTTCTTCTCTTCTCCCTCCTGCTTCTCTCTTACGGTTCTCCTTCTCTTCCTCCTTATCCTTACTTCTCTCCCTTCCTTCTTCCTTTCCTTCCTCCCTTCCCTCTTCCTCCCTCCCTCTTACGGTTCCCCTTCCCTTCCTCCTCCTCCTCCTCCTTACTTCTCTCCCTCCCTTCCCTCTTCCTCCCTCCCTCTTACCTCCTCCTTCCCTCCTTCCCTTCTCTTTTTCCCCTCACCCAAAAATAGGTCAAATTAATCAGAATATTTCTTTGCTTCCTTCCGCGCGTGTATTTCGAGGAGGGATAAAAGAATACAGATAATCCTTCTTAATTATTCCTCTTATTCCCCCTTTATTCCCTTCCTGACCTTTTCACCTAAGGGTACGTGAAGGGGGGGGAGGGGGGAAGGGGTAGGCAAAGGGGCGGAGCTTATGTGTGACGTCATCGAGTTCCTGTTTTCTGATTGGCTAAAATTTGTGAACTTACAGAATACGATATCGAAGAAGGGATAGGAGGAGGAGGGGGAGAAGAAGGAGGAAGAGAAGGAAGAAGAGGAGAAGAAGAAGGAGGAAAAGGAGGAGAGAAAGGAGGAGGAGGAGGAGAAGAAAAAGAAGAAAGGGAGGAGGAAAAGGAGAAGGAATAGAATGGGAAGGAGGAGAAGGAAGGAGGAGGAGAAGAAGGAGAAGAAAAGGGAGAAGAGAAGATAACTAAATGACCATAAAAATATATAAAAAAATCAATAAAGTAAAAATAGAAAAAAGAGGGGAAGGGAAAGGAGGAGGAGGCAGAAAAGAAAGAGAAGGAGGAAAAGGAAGCGGGAGAAGAAGAAAGAGAAAAGAGGAAAAATAAAACAATAAACAAAGTAAAAAATAAAAGAAGAACAACAGAAAAAAAAGACAAATATGAACAAAAGGACCAAGAAGAATATGATAAAAAGAGGAATAGAAGAGAAAAGGAGATAACAGAGAGAAAAGGGAGAGAAAATTAAAGAAAGAAACGAATTAGAGAAAAAGAAAATAAAGAGAAAAGAAATAAAAAGACGCGCGTACCGGAATAGAGATAAAGAGAGAGACAGAGAAAGAAAGAAAGAAAGAGAGAAAAAAAGATTAAATGAGGGAATTAGATATATTTAATTCTCTCTCTCTCTCTCTCTCTCTCTCTCTCTCTCTCTCTCTCTCTCTCTCTCTCTCTCTCTCTCTCTCTCTCTCTCTCTCTCTCTCTCTCTCTCTCTCTCTCTCACACACACTGTCACACACACACACACACACACACACACACACACACACACACACACACACACACACGCACACACACACACACACACACACACACACACACACACACACACAGATCATTATTCCTTCTTATTTTTATTCTTGTTTTTGTTGTTAATTTTGTCTTTTCTTCTACTACTACTACTACTACTACTACTACTACTACTACTACTACTACTACTACTACTACTACTACTACTACTGCTTCTACTAATAATACACTGCTTTAACTACTGTCATTTGTCTACCGTTTCCTCCTCCTCCTCCTCCTCCTCTCACCTCATCATCATAATCATAACCCGCATCCTTCTCCTTCACCTCCTCCTCCTCCTGATTACTCTCATCACCATTATCATCACCACCTCCATCTTTATCACCCTTTTTCCTCCTCTTCCCTCTACGCCTCCTCCTGCCCCTCCTCCTCCTCCTCCTCCCATTCTCTCCCACCCCTCCTCCTCTTTCTTCCTCCGTCTAACGTTATCGTCACTATCATCATCATCATCATCATCATCATTTGTACAGGTATGAATAGACTCACTTTCACTTCACCTTCCTTCACCTTCCCACACCTTTTCGCTACTTTTCTTACCCTCCATCACCTTCCTTCACCTTCCTTCACCTTCCTTCACCTTCCCTCACCTTCCCTTACTTTCTCTCTTATCTGCTTTTACCTTCCCTCACTTTACCTGAACTACCCTCACCTTTCATTGCCCTACCTTACTTTCTTTTGCCTTTCCTTACCTTTTATCATTTTCTTTTACCTTGCCTTCATCTTTCTCACTTTCCCTGACCTTTCTTTACCTTTCCTCACTTTTCCTCACTTTCTCTTACTTTCCCTTAATTTTCCTAACTTTTCCTCACTTTTCCTTACCTTTCCTTAGCTTTCTTTACCTTTCCTCACTTTTCCTCACTTTCCCTTACTTTCCCTTAATTTTCCTAACTTTTCCTCACTTTCCCTTACCTTTCCTTACTTTCCCTCACCCTCCATAGCTCTCCTTACCTTTCCTTAGCTTTCTTTACCTTCCCCTTACTTTCCCATTCCCTTCCTCCCCTTTCCCAATAGTCTCTTACTTTCCCTCACCTTACATTACCTTTTCATATGTTCTCCTATTCCCTTACCTTACCTTACCTCTCCTTGCTTCTCCTCCCTAGTTTTCATCCTCCTCTACCTTTCCCTCCTATAGTTTCTCAATTCTTTCATCTCTCTTACTCTCCTCTGCTTCCCTTCTTCAACTTTCTCTCCTCCTTTCCTTAGCTTTCCACAACTCCTTTCTTCCTTTTTTTCTCTCTTCTCTCTCCCTTTCCCTTTAACCTTACTCTCCTTCCCTCCCCGAACTCTTCTCTCCTAACCTTTTCTCAGCTTTCCACAACTCCTTTCTTCCTTTTTTCTCTCTCCTCTTTCTCTTTCCTTTTAACCTCACTCTCCTTCCCTCCCCGAACTCTTCTTTCCTTCCCTTACTCTCCTTTTCCTTTTCTGTTATCTTCCTCCCATTTCTGCCCCTTACTCCTTTCACTTTCCTCCCTTTACTCTCCTTTCCTTCCTGTTCTCTCTCTCCCATTTCCGTCCCTCACTCTCTTCCCTCTCCTCCCCTTTCCCTTCTTCCCTCCCCTTCTTCCCATCCACTTCTTCTTCTTTCCTCTCCTTCCTCTCCATAGTATCAAAGAAAAAAATATTACCAACACTCTTTGAACTCGTACTATGCTTGTTTGTAGTGTCCCGGAGTGCCTCGTCCAGTGAGCTTCAAGTGCTAGTGTTTACGAAGTTATGCGACGCAGAAAAAAAAAGTGAAGGGAAAAAAATCTTGTCGGTGTTACTTTGGAATATATATTTTTGTCGTCAACTTTCCTTGTTATGGAGAGTTTTTTTTTTTTTACTCTACGTGAGCTTTGAAAATTTTGGGAGGTGCGCAAGTTGTTTATTTTTTTTTATATTGGGTGTTTTTTCTAAATGTTGTGTTTTTCAAAGTGATATGCTCCGGTTTTCCTTCCGTTTCTCCTTTCTTCTTCGTTTCTATTTTTTTTTTATGTTTTTTTCTGTTTTTCTCTCTCTCCAGCTTCCCAATGGCAAAATGAAACCTTTGTATTTCCTGAACACACACACACACACACACACACACACACACACACACACACACACACACACACACACACACACACACACACACACACACAGGTACACACACACACCGTCTCTTGGGCTAGGAAAGGTTAATGAGATGGAAAGAATGCCCAGGTTTAGCGTTTCTTGGAGGAGGAGGAGGAGGAGGAGGAGGAGGTAGACGAGGATGTAAACAAGATCAAGGAGAAGAACAATAGAGAAATGAAGATAAGAAGATAAGAAGAAGAAGGAAGATGAAGAAGAAGAGAAAGAAGAGGTATAGAGTAGACGGGAGGGTAGTTTTAGGAGGAGGAAGAGGAGAGTTATGGCGCGAAGAAAGAGGAGGAGGAGGAGGAGGAGGAGGAGGAGGAGGAGGAGGAGGATACCCTACCCACTTGGTTCGCTAAAACAGGAGGTGGACGTAAGGAGAATGATATTACGCCTTCCAAACTACGAGGAGAGAAAGGAGAGAAAGTAAAAGAGGGAGATGATGAGAGGAAGGGATAGGGAGGGAGGGAGGGAGGGAGAGATGAAGGGAAATGAGAGAAGGGAGGATGAGGGGCTGAAGAGAGTGAGGAGCAGCGAGAGAGGAAGGGAGACTGGAAGATGAGAAAAGAAGGGAGAGGTACAAGGGAGAATGATAAGAGAGGGAGAGGAAGGGAGGAAGACTGGAAGAATGAGGAAATGAGGGAGAGGGATAAGATAGGGGAGAAGGATAGGATGGAAGGAAGGAAGACTGGAAGATAATGAAAGGAGGGAGAGGAAGGGAAAAGAATAAGGAAAGAGGGAGAGAAGAAGGAAGGGAGGAAGGAAGACTGGAAGAAGGGAGAGGGATAATGGATAGGGAAGAAGGATAGGATGGAAGGAAGGAAGACTGGAAGATAAAGAAAGGAGGGAGAGGAAGGGAAAAGAATAAGGAAAGAGGGAGAGAAGAAGGAAGGGAGGAAGGAGGACTGGAAGAAGGGAGAGGGATAATGGATAGGGAAGAAGGATAGGGTGGAAGGAAGGAAAACTGGAAGATGATGAAAGGCCGAAGAGGTACAGGGACATAGAATTACAAAACAACACAGCAACACGACACGAAAATCATCCCATCATTGTGGACACAGACGTAGGAGTAACGAGATAAGCGACTCAATCTCTTCTCCCTGGGAAAGACATGATCACAAGGGGATTTAAGACAAGTTTTCAAGTACCTCAATAACCTCAGTAACGTCGATCGCACGCAGTTATTTGAATTCTAAACTGATACGAGAACTAGTAACAATTGTCCACTATTTCAATCCTCTTATTGTACTGATGTTATAAGAGGTTTTGGTTGGAGTTTTCTTTCGATCCAATACGCTGTTGTAAATATCCTTCTTTCTTTCTTTCTCTCTTTCTCTCATTCTTTCGTCAGGTGGAGGAGGGAAGAGGAAGTAATGGAATGGGAAGAAGAGGATAATTTGATACAAGTCTTTCCGAAAATGTTCATGTAAAAAAAAAAAAAACACAGAGAGGGGAATCAAAATAGAAAGACAGCGAAAATAACCGACGAAAATATACTGAAACAAATAAAAAAAATGCAAAAGGCAGGAAAAAATGAATAAAATAAAGGAGAAAAATAAAAATGGATAAATATATATGGAAAGTAAAATAAAGAGAAAAAAAGAAAATACGAAATCTAAGAATGTGAGAAAGAAGGAGAGAAAGAAAATGGGAATCTAAGGAGGAAGGAAAGAAAAAAAAGGAGGGAGAGAGAAAACAGTAAGAAAGGAAGGCTGAGAGAAAAAAAATAATAAAAAAGGAACGGCAAAAAGAAAAATAAACAGAAAAAAAGAAGGAATAAAGTAATAAAGATAAACAAGAGAAAGAAAAAAATAGATAAATAAATAAAAAAAGAAAATAATGGCTCAGGAAATAACGATCTATAATATTTTTTTTTTTCCGACGCACTCGAACGCAATACATTTTTATAACATTTTCTCCTCGTCATTTTCCCGCCAAATCACGTTTTAGGTACTTGAAGCGACCTACTTTTTTCTCCCATTTTATACGCAAATGAAAAATGACAAGAATAATGGTCTCTCCCTTACCCCCTCCCCCCTTCCCTCCCTTCTCTTCCTCTCTCTCTCTCTTTTCCCTCTCCTTCCTTTCTTTCTTCCTCTCCCTTCTGCTTCCTGATTCTCACTTTCTCTCTCCCTCTCTCTCTTTTCAGTCTCATTCCCTTTTCCCCTTTCTCCCTTCCTCTCCCTTCCTCTTCCTTCTCCTCATTTCCTCTCTCCCTCTCTCTATTTTGACGCTCCTTCTCCCCTCCTCTTCTTTTCTCTTCCTTTCCCTCACTTCCTTTGTTTCTCTCTCTTTCCGCTTTCCTCCCCTTCCCCCCATCTCCTTTCTCCTTCCTTCTTCTCATTTCCTCTCTCTCCCTTTCGCATCTCCTTCTCTTCTATCTCTCTAATACTCCCTCTCTCTCTCTCTCTCTCTCTCTCTCTCTCTCTCTCTCTCTCTCTCTCTCTCTCTCTCTCTCTCTCTCTCTCTCTCTCTCTCTCTCTCTCTCTCTCTCTCTCTCTCTCTCTCTCTCTCTCTCTCTCTCTCTCTCTCTCTTTGTTCTCATTACTCTCTCTCTCCTTCCATTCTCTTTCTCTACTTAGTTATTCTTCTCTTTCTCCTCTCTTCATTCTCTTCATTCCTCCTATCTCCCCCTTCATTCTCATTTATCTCCATTGGTTCTCTCCCTTTTTGCTATTCTTATCTCCCTTCCCTCGCCCTTTTTTTCCTTCTTCCTCCTACTCCTTTCTTAATTTATCAGCGTCCCTTTCTGTCTGTCCATTCCTCTCATCAATCTCTCTCTCTCTCTCTCTCTCTCTCTCTCTCTCTCTCTCTCTCTCTCTCTCTCTCTCTCTCTCTCTCTCTCTCTCTCTCTCTCTCTCTCTCTCTCTCTCTCTCTTTGTACTACCCACTCCCCCCGCCCCCAATCCTGCCTTCTCTCATTTCCCTTCGTCGCTCTCCCTCCCTCCCTCCCTCCTTCCCTGTATTCCTCCCTCCCCCTCCCACTTTACCTGTGCACGGATTCACACCTGTTGGATAGGCGACAGGTACAAACGGCTCTTTAAAGGTGACCAATACACACACACACACACACACACACACACACACACATCACACACACCCGAGAGAGAGAGAGAGAGAGAGAGAGAGAGAGAGAGAGAGGAAAATAAATAAAACTAGGCAAAGAACAAGAAAAAAATAATCACTAAGCAAAGAAAAGATACAAAAAGAATACAGAAAAACAAAGAAATGTGGAGAGAAAAAAATAAAAAGCAGAGAAATAAAAAAAAAAAAGCATACAGAAAATTAGAAAGTCAAATAGTGTGATACAGAAATAACAGACAAAAATTAAGAAATATGGAAAAAAATAAATAAAAAGCAGAAATATATGAAGGGAATACATAAAAATAAGGTCCAATATTATGCCCAGCGCTCTCGATCTTGCGTGGGTTTGAGAGGACGCAGTAACATTATCAGAGAGGCTTCAATGGTACGTCTCAGAACAGCAACAATATCTCTAAGCACGAATAGATGAGGTGCAGGTCTGAGAGGCAATATCGTTCAGGAAAAGGATCAAATACTGCATCACAACACAATATCCCTTAGTACGAATATATGATGCAATATGTAACACGGCGCAATACAGTTATCTAAGAGAACTAAAAGAACTCTACGTCACACAGTAATAACTTAACATGTATAGATAAGGCAAACATAAAAAAAGGATCCCGATGTTAAGATCCTCAATTTGAAAACCCTAATTATAGAAGAAAAGGATCCCGATGTTAAGATTCTGAATTTGAAAACCCTAATTATAGAAGAAAAGGATCCCGATGTTAAGATCCTGAATTTGAAAACCCTAATTATAGAAGAAAAGGATCCCGATGTTAAGATCTTGAATTTGAAAACCCTAATTATAGAAAAAAAAGGATCCCGATGTTAAGATCCTGAATTTGAAAACCCTAATTATAGAAAAAAAAGGATCCCGATGTTAAGATCCTGAATTTGAAAACCCTAATTATAGAAAAAAAAGGATCCCGATGTTAAGATCTTGAATTTGAAAACCCTAATTATAGAAGAAAAGGATCCCGATGTTAAGATCCTGAATTTGAAAACCCTAATTATAGAAAAAAAGGATCCCGATGTTAAGATCTTGAATTTGAAAACCCTAATTATAGAAAAAAGGATCCCGATGTTAAGATCCTGAATTTGAAAACCCTAATTATAGAAGAAAAGGATCCCGATGTTAAGATCTTGAATTTGAAAACCCTAATTATAGAAGAAAAGGATCCCGATGTTAAGATCTTGAATTTGAAAACCCTAATTATAGAAGAAAAGGATCCCGATGTTAAGATCTTGAATTTGAAAACCCTAATTATAGAAGAAAAGGATCCCGATGTTAAGATCTTGAATTTGAAAACCCTAATTATAGAAAAAAGGATCCCGATGTTAAGATCCTGAATTTGAAAACCCTAATTATAGAAAAAAAAGGATCCCGATGTTAAGATCTTGAATTTGAAAACCCTAATTATAGAAGAAAAGGATCCCGATGTTAAGATCTTGAATTTGAAAACCCTAATTATAGAAGAAAAGGATCCCGATGTTAAGATCCTGAATTTGAAAACCCTAATTATAGAAAAAAAGGATCCCGATGTTAAGATCTTGAATTTGAAAACCCTAATTATAGAAGAAAAGGATCCCGATGTTAAGATCCTGAATTTGAAAACCCTAATCACAGAAAACGGGCAAAATTTTAATACAGGCTCATTTATACATCCTAAAAGTTATGCAATACAGTTTTGAGGACGCAGGACGGGTTAACGAAGACAGGTAGGAGGATAATTAATGAACAAAATATAAATGAACAGAAAAAAATATAACAAGGACTCGTAAAAAAAATTCTACCTCGGAAAATAAGGACAAATTAAATACAAAGAAAAAAGACAAACTCTCCCCGTGCCAGGCGATGCTCGGAATATAATAATCGTTGTGTGGGAAGGGTTTTATATTGTATATATTTTATGTAGTGAATATAACGAGTTTTCACCAGCTGATGATATTATGAAAAAAATAATAATGTCCGGGTTCAAGGTGTTTCTCAAAATATCTCGACTCTTTAGTGTGGGAAATGTTTGTCCCTTTTATTTGCAGTTAGTATCATTAGTGAACCTCCCTCAGCGAGTAAGGATGTACGCTCCTCCATAATAGCTGTAACATGTATTTCATTCGGTACTATGTCGGGAAAAACTCTCTTGTGCATCAGATATAACACACGAGTACTACAATTTCATTATTTATCATTTTCCGCCCGTACGCACAAAGAGCCTCCCCTCAGGTGGCACAGTAATAACGGTGTGGGAGTTTCGAGTTCACGTGTTTTCCTTCCAGAACAGCTTTTCACATCAACCCCTCAGGCCACCTTTAGCCCTATTCACAGAGCCGCTCCCCCGCCCGAGTATTAATCAAGGATATACCTCGCCACCCACGCGCTGCAGCATCAGTGTTTCAAGCTCTCGTCGCCGGAACTGAGACAGAGTACTTGGATATACATAGAACCCACAAGGTTTAACTTAGAACCCGCAAGCTTAGGATCGCATAATCAAGGATATACCTCGCCACCCACGCGCTGCAGCATCAGTACTTCAAGCTCTCTCGTCACCGGAACTAAGACAGAGTACTTGGATATAAATAGAACCCACAAGGTTTAACTTAGAACCTGCAAGCTTAGGATCGCATAATCAAGGATATACCTCGCCACCCACGCGCTGCAACATCAGTACTTCAAGCTCACTCGTCACCGGCACTGAGACAGAGTACTTTGATATAAATAGAACCCACAAGGTTTAACTTAGAACCCGCAAGCTTAGGATCGCATAATCAAGGATATACCTCGCCACCCACGCGCTGCAGCATCAATACTTCAAGCTCACTCGTCACCGGCACTGAGACAGAGTCCTTGGATATAAATAGAACCCGCAAGCTCGGGGTCGCCTAATGAGTGCCCAGGGCGACCGGACCTCTACATAAGCAATCCTCGTCGTAGCATCGTACAGCGTAATCACTGGTTTTCATAAACTTTACATTATCATATTTTTTTCCCGGCCATTTAATTGTTTTCACCGATTATTTTATCACAATATAATTAAAAAAATATCTACAATTACTTTAGCTGACATTATTACTGACCCGCGTTTTATTTCCATTTTAATTACAACGTATTTTGATGTTAACTAAATAATTATCATCAATTCACCGGACGTTTTATCAGTCGCAACATTTTAATCATCATGAAATATTTTCCACGCCGACGCTTTGTTGATGTTTTATGTGACACGTTTGGAATTTATCCCGTTTCATTTACGTATTTCCTATTTGACAAACGCTTTACCGCCAGGAGTCAGACAATATATTATTTTTTTATATTTAATCACAGACCTGCCGTAACACTCTCCACCTCACTCTTCTTCACCACGAGGTCCACGCCTGTTATATATTCACATCCACACCCGCGCCTTCCTCACACCTCAAGCCAGTGTGAGACGTAGCGAATCTTTATCTTGAACGAGTCGTGAATCTTCATATAAATAGACAAATAAATAAATAAATAAGTAAATAAGTGAATAAATAAAAGAGAAGATGAATAAATATAAACACAAAGATTAAAACAGCAAATAAAAAAAGAATGATACACAAACATAAAACAATTTACACCTCTTCCCACCTGTTATTAATATCCTGTATCTGGAGGGAGGGACAGCAAAACAAGCAAACAAACAAACACCTTATACAAAACAACAACAATAAAATAAACTGTAATATTTGATCTCTTTACAAACGAAAGAGGGAAGAGAAAAAAAAAGAAAACAATGATACTGGAAAAGCCGGGGAGGGGAGGGAGGATGGGGGGGCGACACACACACACACACAAACACACACACACACACACACACACACACACACACACACACACACACACACACACACCTGGATGCCAACTGAATATCTAGACATCAAAAACGCGTTGATTTGTCATTTCTCCTTCTGATCATCAAAGCGAAGTTCATAAGGGCATTTTTTTCCTCATTTTTCCTCATTTTTCCTCTCTCTCTCTCTCTCTCTCTCTCTCTCTCTCTCTCTCTCTCTCTCTCGCTTACGTCGTTCAGTCTATAATAAAAATTCTAATCGCCTTCAGAAAAACAACTCGATAATTAAATTCTAAAACGTGTGACTCGGCGGTGTTTGTCCTGTGATTAAAAGTTCATACGAGAGAGAGAGAGAGAACGGTTGCTTTCCTCTTTATTCCTTTCTCTCTTACTTCCTTTTCTTCTATAGTCTGTCCCTTTATTTGTCTTTACTCTAATTTCCCCTCTTCTCTCTCTATCTCTTTTCTTAAACATTTGATACTTTTCTTTTCTCTCTTCTTCCTATTCCTTCTTTCTTTCTCTCTTCCCGTCTTCCTCTTCATTCCTCCTTCAATTTTTCTTTCTTACTTTCATATCCCTGTAATATATTTTCCTCCTTTCTTTCTCTTACTTATTTTTCATCGGACTTCAACGTTTTCCGCATTTTTTTCTTATTTTTCTTCCTTTCTTCTTTCTTGTTCTTTCCCTTTTTACATTTTCCGCCCAAACCTAACTTCATATTTCTCTGCTTCATTTATTTCCTTCATTCCTTCTTTCCTCTCCTCATATCTCTTATTTTTTTCTACCTCCCTCATGCCTTCTTACTTCTTCCTTTTTATAACTTCCTATTTTTTCCTCTTTCACTACTTCCTTTTCTTCGTTCACTACTTTTGTTTTCCTTTCTACCTGTTTTCTTTCTTTTGTTTCTTCTCTTCTTTCCTTTTTCCTCACTTTATTCCCTCTATTTGCATTTCGTTCTTTCATAATTTCTTTTTCCTCTTGGTTTCTTTCTTCATATATCCGAATTTGAAACTCTTTTTTTTTACCTTCGTTTCTCCATTCTTTCCTCCATTCATCCTTCTTCCTTCCGTTTGTTCCTTCATCTCTTACTTTCCTCCTCCTCTTTCCAATCCTTCAATCTTTCTTCTTGCCTCCTTTCCTTCCTTCTTTCCAAAATTCCTTAACCGACTCTCTTTTTATCTCCATTACTTTTTTCCTTCCTTCATTCTTGTTCTGGGAATGAAAGGAAAAAGAGGGCAAGGTAGGAGGGAAAAGGAAAGGAAAGGAAGAAAAGAGCAAGGAAAACAAACAGGACAAAAAGAGGAAGAAGAGGGAGAGAGAGAGAGGGGACAGAAAAAAAAAGATGGGAAACGAAAACTAAGAAAACAAAGAAGAGGAAGGTTTTTTTTTTCATCCTATCTTCCAATTTTTACCTTCTTCCATGCTTCCTTCCTTCCATCCCTCCTTCCCTCCTTCATCCCTCCTCCTTCCTCCCTTCCCATTAACACACGTCCACGTCTTTACTTTCTCATTCATTCCACGTCACGAAATCCTCATCCCCTCATAATTATCTCTTAAATGCACAGTCACATCTATAATAGTAAGCCTTCATTCCTGTCGTCATTCCTTTCTTTAACTTCTTTTATACGTCTTTTTTTTTAAGTGTGTGTTCTTAGTTTCCCTTCGTCCTTCTTTTCTGCTACGTTTTTTTCCTTTTTTTCCTTCTATTCCTTCCTTTTTTCACATTTTCTCCGCTGTTTTTTGTCCCGCGTTTATCCCAATCCTCGTCCCTCCTTCTGTCTGCGTCTGTCTGTCTGTCTGTCTGTCCCTCTCTCAAAAAAGAAAAAGAGGAAGACTAAGAGGATATAGAAAAACATAGAGAAAAGTGAAGGTATGGAGGGTAAGAGGAGGAGAAGGAGAAGGAGGAGGAGAAAAGGAGAGAAAACGGAGTAAAATGCATAAGTAGGAAATGTTTTTATGTCATCGTTCTTTTCTCTTTTATGATTAGAGTTTAGGTTATGGTAGAATTCTCTCTCTCTCTCTCTCTCTCTCTCTCTCTCTCTCTCTCTCTCTCTCTCTCTCTCTCTCTCTCTCTCTCTCTCTCTCTCTCTCTCTCTCTCTCTCTCTCTCTCTCTCTCCCCTATCCATCGTTTCTTTCTCTTTCAGTCTCCTTTTCTTCTTCCTTATTCCTTCCTTCTTCTCATAAACTCACTCTTTCCCATCTTATCATCTCTCTCTCTCTCTCTCTCTCTCTCTCTCTCTCTCTCTCTCTCTCTCTCTCTCTCTCTCTCTCTCTCGTGCCTCGCTTTAAAAGGCCAGACATAAGCTCATTAAGTTTGTAGTGACGGTCAGCTACCTGGAAAACACCTGTCATGCCTAATTAGCAAGCCTCGGGGCAGGTGAGGAGGCGAGAGAGAGAGAGAGAGAGAAAATTGTACCCTAATCTAATCTATATTCGCTAAAAGACTAAAGGATGATAAAATAATATTATTTCTACCTTATTTTTTCCTCCTTTTTCCTCTTCCTCCTCCTCCTAATTTTCTCTCCCTCTTAATCAGCTTCTATAATTCCTCCACTTTGCTCTATCTTCTCCTCTTTCCTTTCTTTCCTCTTAGTCTTTTTCTTTTTTTATATATTTTCTTCTAGTTCCTATTCTTGCTATGTGGTTTCTATCTATTTTTTTTCTTATTCTTTCTCTTATTTCTCCTTCATTATTTTCCTCATCACGGTTTTTTTTCATCTCGTGCTTCCTCTTTCTCTCAATATTTGTTGTTTCTTTCATCCTTCCTTCATCTACACCTTCTCCTTTTTCTCTTCTTCTTCCTCCTCTTACTCCTCCTCCGCCTCCTCCTCCTCCTCCCTTTCTTTATATATCCTCCTCGTCTTCCTCTCTTTTTTTTATTGCTAGTTTCTCTCTTGCTATTTGTTACTCCTAATTCCTCCTCCTCTTCCTCTTTTGCTTTCTCTTCCTCCTCCTCCTTCTACTACTGCTACTACTTCTATGACCACCATCACCATCACCACCATTAACACCATCACCTTACCACCATCACCACCATGACCCACCTACCTACCCTTACCACACCACCATCACCACCACCACCACCACCACTCACCCCCCCCCCCCTTTCCTCCCCCACAGACGCGGCGTTCGGTGACTGGTTGACGAGAATGGTGACGTCACACGCCAGCGTACACCTGGTTGCTCTGGTTGTTTGCTGTTCAGTCTGGTCACAGCCCTCAGGTGAGTGTTGGTTGTTTACGTTTTTTTTTTTTTTTTACAGTGAAGGAGCGAAAGCATAGGAAGAAAGGAAGGAAGGAAGGAAGGAAGAAAGGTAGAAAGGAAGGAAGGAAGGAAGGAAGGATGGAAGGTAGAAAGGAAGAAGGAAGGAAGGAAGGGAGGAAGGAAGGATGGAAGGTAGAAAGGATGAAGGAAGGAAGGAAGGAAGGAAGGAAGGAAGAAAGGAAGGAAGTGTGGATGGATGGATGGATGGAGGGAGGGAGGGAGGAAGGGAGGGAACGAAAGAAGAAGAAAAGAAGATAGAAAGAAAGGAAGGAAGGAAGGAAGGAAGGAAGAACGGAAGGAGGGAGGAAGGAAGGAAGGAAGGAAGGAAGGAAGAACGGAAGGAGGGAGGAAGGAAGGAAGGAAGAACGGAAGGAGGGAGGAAGAAAGGAAGGAAATATGGAGGGAGGGAGGGAGGGAAAGAAGAAAAGAAGAAGAAAGAAAGAAAAGAGGGAAGGAAGGAAGGAAGAAAGGAAGGAAGGAAGGAAGGAAGGAAGAAAGGAAGGAAGGAAGGTAGAAAGGAAGGAAGGAAGGAAAGAAGGAACCATAGGAAAGAAGGAAGGAAGGACGAAAGGTAGTTCCAGAGGTTCCCAGCAAAAGGATGAAAGAATCAGAATGCGGGTTAACTCTTGCATAGGGGATTTGGATAGCATAAGAGTGTGCTACAGTAGAAAGTCGTGTCCAGCGGGGCCGCGGGAGGGTTGGAGGCATACAGTTAGCAGGTTCAGAAGAATTTACAGTGTTTTTTACTTCTTCGTTTACCTGTATGTATGTTCACCTGTGTTTTGTGATTTACGATGAAGAATGATCAATTTTAACCAGAGAAGTTCCTTGAATCCTCCAACTAAAAGCGTATCACTCGCAGAAAGAATAAAATACAAACTGTTCCAGAATTTATTAGTGAAAGGGTTGAAGGAATGAAGATAGGGTGAACTCTTGCATTAATAGTTAGACGACAAAACAATGAACTTGGATAGGACGTTTCGTATACCAAGAAGTGATAGGTGGAGGAATGCTGTAAGTTATTTAGACGAACGGTTAGCATCAAAACATCGATAGAAAAGAGCAAGGGGAGGAACACTACTGAGGAATTAAGAGGCAGAGGACAGAAGGCAATATAAAAAAGGTCGTCGATGCAATTCTACTCCTACTCTTTATTTTTACTTCTTTACTTTTGAACTTGTATCGTAAAATGGCTAGTAAATGACCTTCCTGTTTGTTCGTGTTTGTTTGCCTGGTACTGTGAATGTGTTTGTTGGTGTAGTTTTCTCCCTCGCCGCGTATATATCGATGTTTGTGTACGTGTGTTTGTGCGTGAATACCTGGCTACCTGAGTGGGTGTGAATCTATATCTTCACCTGTTTGTTTGTTTATATATATATATATATATATATATATATATATATATATATATATATATATATATATATATATATATATATATATATATCTTTGTTTACCTGTATTTCTGTGTGTACGTCTGTGTCACTATTTTCCCTCTCTGTATGTGTTTGTTTGTGTGTGTGTGTGTGTGTGTGTGTGTGTGTGTGTGTGTGTGTGTGTGTGTGTGTGTGTCTATATGTGTTTACTTGTGTGTAGTTGTGTGTGTACCTGTATACTTGTGAATTTTTTTGTATGTATATTTGTATGAAGTTACGAATATGCGTACGTATGTATTTCTAATCTTTACCTTTGTGTGCGTATCTCTGTGTGTACCTGTGTGTGGTTACCTGTGTTTTCTACCTATGTGTGGCTGTGTATTCCTGTGTGTTTTGGGTACCTGTATGTGTATAGGTGTATGTGTCTACGTGTGTAAGTGTGTATCTCTTTGCATTTGTTTTCTCTATTAATATGTGTACCTCTGTTCGGGTGTATATCTGTGTGTGTTTACCTGAGAGTACCACCTGTGCAGACTCGTGTGTGTACCTGTGTGTTTTAGTACCTGTATGTGTATAACTATAAACTGAAATGTGTGGAAGTGTAGGTTTGAGTATAGCAGTATGTATGTTATTCTTCTTCCTTTCTCTCTCTAATGTGCTGTATTAATCTGTGTGCGAGAAAATAAAGAGGTGACAAGAAATAATGAGGAAGGGAGATAAAGAGTATGTGGGTAAAACAGAGATAAAAGATTCTGTTGGGAAGCTAAAAAAAAGAAAAAAAATGAAGGAAAAAGAGAAAAAAAAACAGAGGGTGTGATTTGAAGAGACATAATGGAAAAGAAATACACGGAAGGAGAGTACGGAGCGACATAAGAAAATAGGAAGGAATGTAGGAAGGAGGGAGGAAAGGAGAGCGTGAAAGATGATAGGCAAGATGAAAGGAGAGGGTAATTAGAGGATAAACGAGGGAAGGAAGGAGATGAGGCGAGAATAAAAAGAAGAAAGGGAAGAGGGATGGAGAGAGGGATGGAAGGAGATGAGAGAGTCAAAGGATGAAGAAGGGTGTGGAAAAAAAGGTGTGATAATTAGGGAATAAGGTAAAGAGGATGAAGGGTGTTAAGAGGAAGATGATGATAATTAGGAGGGAGAGGTGAAGGATGAGAGAGAGAAGTAATAACATGACACTAAAGGAAGGAGGAACACATAAACATAATAGTAATGGTAGTAGTAGTAGTAGTAGTAGAAGTAGTAGTAGTAGAAGTAGTAGTAGTAGTAGTAGTAGTAGTAGTAGTAGTAGTAGTAGTAGTAGTAGTAGTAGTAGTAGTAGTAGTAGTAGTAGTAGTTGTAGTAGTAGTAGTAGTAGTAATAGTAGTAGTAGTAGTAGTAGTAGTAGTAGTAGTGATAAATGAAAATAATAATAACAATAATAATAATAATAATAATAATAATAATAATAATAATAATAATAATAATAATAATAATAATAATAATAATAATAATAATTGTAGATCAAATAAAAATAAAGAACGAAAATATATTTGTTATTTATAGAAATCTGTGTGCATGTATGAATGTGTGGACGTGTGTGTGTGTACTTTCTACATGACCCACACTTGACCTTTTTAAATCTCCACCTCCTCCTCCTCCTCCTCCTCCTTCTCCTCCTTCTCCTCCTCACCCTCCTCCTCCTCCTTCTCCTCCTCCTCCTCCTCCTTCCTCTGCACTTATTCTCTTATCCTCCTCTTCCTCCTTGTGATCTATTTATAACTCCCAAAATATTTCTTGTGAGTGTTATTTTTAGTGTTCTCGTGGCCAAGACGTCCGAGTACACATTCGTCTTCCGTACGCCATGAACACATAATGAGCCGTGCATACGTCACCACTGAGAGAGAGAGAGAGAGAGAGAGAGAGAGAGAGAGAGAAGGGTCATATACTTAATGAAATATGAATGTAGTATCCCGTAGGGTTTTCAGAGGTTTCTCTCTCTCTCTCTCTCTCTCTCTCTCTCTCTCTCTATATATATATATATATATATATATATATATATATATATATATATATATATATATATATATATATATATATATATATATATATATATATATATATATATCTATATATATCTTTTCCTTCCTTTTTCTTCATTGATAAACAAAATCTATACTATTGTGTTTTTAATTTTATTTTCATTTTTACGTCTTTTTTCTATTCCGTTCTCTTTATCCGTTTTTCCTGATTCTCTTTTTCATTTCTTATATTATTCACCAACGAGTTCAATCTACTCATATTTAAAAAAAAAAATTTACTTTATGCTTATTCACCTCCTCTTTTCCTCTCACCTCTCTTCTTCGTCTCCTCATACTCTTCTTTTTTTTTCTCCTCCTCCTCCTTCTCTTATCCCCCTTTTTCTCGTAATTTTCCTCCTCATCATCATTATTCTCCTTCCCTTCCTCCTCCTCCTCCTCCTCCTCCCACTACTACTACCACTCCTTTCCCCCCTACTCCTCCCTTTCGTTTTGTATCATATTATTCTTCAGTCTTCTTCTTCCCCTCACCTGTTTTTATATTCCAACACCTCCTCCTCCTCCTCCTCCTCCTCCTTAGCACAATGATTATTATCACTCATTTTCCTAATTGTTCTTGTCGTCATCAAAGTAAATTACAGCCCATTTGGCATTAGTAATAACACCTGTAAATATACCTGAGTGTGTGCGTGTGCGTGCGTGTGTGTGTGTGTGTGTGTGTATGTGTGTGTGTGTGTGTGTGTGTGTGTGTGTGTGTGTGTAAGAGAGAGAGAGAGAGAGAGAGAGAGAGAGAGAATTACACGTATTAATATCATAAAACTAAAACATACAGAAAACTACAAATTATACAAATGACTCTCTCTCTCTCTCTCTCTCTCTCTCTCTCTCTCTCTCTCTCTCTCTCTCTCTCTCTCTCTCTCTCTCTATCTATCTATCTATCTATCTATCTATCTATCTTTTCACTGACCCATAAACTTAACAATCCTAAGAACGCAATTGTATCGATCGTATATGTGTGTGTGTGTGTGTCTGTGTGTGTGTGTGTGTGTGTGTCTACCTAATGGACAGGTGTAACTTATGAGACCATCAGGTGTGTTGCCTTTACCTGGAGGAGGAAGGAAGTGGAGGGAGAGAGGGAGGGAGGGAGGGAGGGAATGAGGGAAGAATGAGGGGAGGGAGGGAGAGAGGCATGGAAGATATATAGAGGGATGAAGGTAGGAGAAAATGAGGAAGGAATGGAGGAGAGAAGGGAGGAGTGAATTATGTAGAGAAGGATGGAGGGAGGGAGGGAAGGAAAGAATAAGGAAGGAGATACATAGAGAAAGAAGGAGGGGAGATAGAAAATGATTGGAGGTATAGACGAAGAGTGAATGAGAAAAGAAGTGGTAAAGGAGAGAACAGAAGAGAAATGGGTGGAAGACGCAGGGAAGAGAAGGAGAGAAAATGGAAGGAAGGAACGAAAATGTAGAAAAAAAAAGAGTGTTACACATATAAATGAATAAAGAAAGTGAAAATTGGAATAATGAAGAGAATAAAAAATAAATGTTGTTATTATATTTTTCTGTATTCAAGTTTTTTTTTCATTATTACAGTGCACATGAACGAGAAAACACACACACACACACACACACTCACACACACACACATGCCCCGGGAAAGGAAGAAAGACTGAGACAAAGTTTTCAAAATGTCAAGTTAAAGTTACAAGTTTGTGAGCCATTGAATCCAAATTTGTGCTTAGAGGCATATGTGTGTGTGTGTGTGTGTGTGTGTGTGTGTGTGTGTGTGTGTGTGTGTGTGTGTGTGTGTGTGTGTGTGTGTGTGTGTGTGTGTGTTTGTGGATCAAGTTACAGTCCTGTGTAATGGTGACCTAGCACGAATGAGTTCGCGTTAGTGTATGTGTGTGTGCGTGTAACTGTGTGTGTGTGTGTGTGTGTGTGTGTGTGTGTGTGTGTGTGTGTGTGTTACAATGTGTACACGCATGTGCTAGCTATCTTTGTGTTGCTACAGTAATTTGGTAATTTGGTTCATATCAGATGAGTGTATGGAGTGTACCTGAAATAAATAAAAAAGGTCTTAATGGCAGACACCTTGACGAAATTTTATGACACTGCGATCTTGAAGAGTTAGATGACGGTGCAGTGCAGACGCGTGCCAAGCAGCGAGCAAATCCAGAGCAGTATTTGGAACAATGTGTTATGGTGACTGATCCTCCTGTCAAGAAAGAAACCTGAACTACGCTTCCTTTTTGTCGACTTTATTAAGGCGTAAAAGTAAATTACAGCCCATTTGGCATTAGTAATAACACCTGTAAATATACCTGAGTGTACGTGTGTGTGTGTGTGTGTCTTTGTGCAACATGAGCCAATGCAAGATGGCGCCACTATAAACACTTGCCTGGGCCATACCATCAGGCCCCTCCAAAACAAGCCTACAGGCGCCATAGGAGAAGATGTAAAAAAAAAATGGCAGATTTCAAAACGGGAAACTAGTAGACATGGCAAAAAAATGGAATATGATAAGGTAACAACATAAACAATTTGGTCTTTGTAAGCTTGCACTGAAAACGTTATGGGTGTGTGAATTTTCATTCGTTTATTGTTACTCGCCAGGAACCCACACCAGCTGCCTGCTTCTTGCTTGTAAAGAGACGAAATTTTAAAAGAGCTCATAAACAATAATAGTGGTTTAAATACAACACGATTAATGGATGCTGCTGCTATAATTAATGGTGGCAAGTAGGGGAAGGTGCGAGAGGGGGAACACTGTGTCACGGTACTGTAATTATCATGACATGGTAGTTAATGATATGAAATAATACTGATTCTTTGTTAATTGTGAGGAGAGAGGAGAGTCGATGGATTGAGCGTGCGTTGGACTTGGAGATGCATTCCCTTAGTAAAGCAAAGATAGGCAGAGAAATGTATAAGCACGGGATGATAGAAGTGGACTCCTCAGACAACCGAATCAGCTTCTATTATCCGATCTGTGTGAGGAACCTGCTTCTTACATGTTCCTCGAGCTATCAGTGCCTTACACCTTGGCCTTAAATTCAAAGTCTGTAATCAATGCGAGGTGAGAGGTAGGAGCTGTGACATCGTATTCCTACCAGGAGTGTGGAGTCGTAGTCGGTAAAAATACCCCCGACTTCGACTCCTTAACGTAACTTTCTCTGCTAACCAACTTCCTCTTCTTGCCACACTGATAATTAAAACATAATGCTCGTCATGTAATCGTTCTACCAGTCACGGCGCGACGCTCACCCTTCACCCCTCCAGACAGCTCCGGCAAAGGTCTTATTATCGGGAATTTCCACCAGCTAAAAAAAAAAAATTCTGGCTTCTCGTGCTTTTTTTTGTTGCTGTTTTTTAGTATTTTGCCCCTGAGCTGCTTCCCTTGCTGTTAAAAAAAAAAGTATCGTCCCGCGGCACAACCAGGACAGTGTGTTGCTTTCGAATATGTCATCAAAATTTCAACACAAACAAAATATTTCATTTAATTGTGCAGCCAATACGAAAATGCCATTAGTGTAAAAAAAGTGTTGGATGTTTGCGTGACGTCAGCCTTGTAAAAAGATGAGTCAGGTCGTCCAAAGAGACAAGAGTTCAGCAAGGGAGGACGATGATCAAAACAATGAGCGTCCCTGCAGTAAAAAAAAATAAAAACATAAATCTTTGTATAGCAAAAAGATTCACAAATAGACCTTCCGCAAACAACTTTCTCAAGAATTAGAAATCAAAACTTTTATTACAGTTTATGAACTCTCGAGACACTAACACACACCTGGACATAGAACTCGTGTCAGAGGGACGGCAGTGACGGTAAACAGTGCCCGGCTTGATAATATTAAAAGAAACTATGTCAGAAAGAAACAGTACAACTACGCTTAAAGCACAGAGATCGGCCTTGAACCATATACTGACTGCAATACATTCATGTCACCAGAATACTTGTCCCGGCAAAGCGAGTAACTCAAGAGAGCAGACAATAGCCGCGGCCCACACAGCCTCAGAGGCCGGAAGGTGGAGTCACACAATTTTCGAACACAAAGTTTCTGCAGCGATACGCAGCTACAAGCAGGACGCGTTGGTGGTGTCCCCTGACTCAGTATCATCGCGGCAGGCATTTCATGATTACGCTTAAAATCAATATATAATGCCTTAGTATATTTACCAACGCATTTACCAACGTATATTTACCAGAGTTATGACATTTTACTAATAATGGGTTCGGTACTTTCGCATGAATCAAGAAGTCATCCATAAAATTTGGATAAGGAACGTATAACCTACATTATTTGGGCTCAGTAAAAGAAACAAATAGGTATGCTACTTGTTTCCTTATGTTTTGTTAGGTACATTATATTTCTTAGCAACATACCTACGTGTGGTGGGGTGGGGGGTGAGCGCGTGTGTATGTTTCTGTCTGTCTGTCTGTCTGTCTGTCTGTCTGTCTGTCTGTTTGTCTCTCTCTCTCTCTCTCTCTCTCTCTCTCTCTCTCTCTCTCTCTCTCTCTCTCCCTTTGATGTAAACTTTTATACGTAAATATCAACACGCAGTCACCTGGAATATTATTAAACCATTAGAATCATTATCATTAACATTATTATTATAAGTAGTAGTATCATGATTATTATTTTCACTATTTATATTATTATTATTATTATTATTATTATTATTATTATTATTAGCATCACACACCACAGTATTAATTAGGCAGTAAGTTCACAATATGATTAACTTGTGTAACTGTTATCAGAGAGAGAGAGAGAGAGAGAGAGGATGAATATTTTTTCTTCCCATATTTTTCTTGGCTCATTGACCTCAAACTTGGCCCTTCTTCTTTCTCCTCTTTCTATTGTGCTCTCTCTCTCTCTCTCTCTCATAAGGGCCACCGAAGAAAGAGATGAGATAAAATGAATCTTGCGAGAGCTGAGAATTAAAGAAAAATTGAGGGAGAAGTAATACAAAAAAGATAACGAGAAAGAGAGAGAATAAAGTAATAGATAACTAAACATGTAATCAGATAAGAAAGAATAACCAAAAAAATATATGAAAATCTGTAAAAAAACACCAGAAAATAATCAAAGTGAGCAAGAATGACAAAAAAAACTTACTTTCAAACACGCACACACATACAAAAGCAACTGAATGTGTACAATAGGGGACTGGAAGACTTGAAGATTGTCCCTCATGCAAAAAAACTATATATAAAAAAGAACAGATATTGGACCTCGCTCCTCACAAATACACGAATTCACAAACACCCAAAAGTTAACATATTTACCGACACATGTTCTTGGGTGTCATTAGTTACTGTTTGGCAATTCGTTATCGAGTCATACAAACTTACAAACAGAAAGGAAAGTAGACGGAAGGAGGAAAGAGGAGAGAGAGAGAGAGAGAGAGAGAGAGAGAGAGAGAGAGAGAGAGAGAGAGAGAGAGAGAGAGAGAGAGAGAGAGAGAGAGAGAGAGAGAGAGAGAGAGAGAGAGAGAGAGAGATAGAGAGAGAGAGAGAGAGAGAGAGAGAATGGGGGGAATATTTTTCTTATCCTATTTTTCTCGCCTCATTGACCTTAATTTTGGTCCTTCTTCCTTCTCCTTCTATTGTGCTTCTTAAGTCTCTCTCTCTCTCTCTCTCTCTCTCTCTCTCTCTCTCTCTCTCTCTCTCTCACCCCTTATCTTTTTCTCCCTCCCCTCACTTCATTTTTCTCTCCCTCTCTCCCTCTCTTATCTCTACCTTCCCTTTCCCCTCTCACACCTTCCTCACACTCTCTCACTCCTCACTCTCTCTCTCTCTCTCTCTCTCTCTCTCTCTCTTCCAGCCCATAAAATAAATCAAACGAGATAAAAATTGAAGAAAAATTTGTAGGAAGTAAAGTGGGAAGTAAAGATGAACTGACAAGCGGAGAAAAATCTTTAAATAAATATATAAATAACCAAATAGATAATCAGATAAAGAAAAAAAATTAATAAACGAAAGAAAAATGTAGGAAATAATAAAGAAAAATAATCACAGCAAAATATAAAGACAACACACACACACACACACACACACACACACACACACACACACACACACACACACACACACACACTCACGGCCTACGCAAAATAAAAAAATAAAAATCTGACCAGGTTCGGGGATTTCCCTTTTCACTAATCCACAACACCGCCACCTGCCCCCCCCCCCCTTCCCCTTTCTCTCCTTCCCCTCTCACTCCCCTCTCCCCTTCTCCCTTCCCCTCTTTTGCCTCATTCCCACCAACTCCCCTTCTCTTTCTACCTCCTCTCCTCCCCCTTCCCTCCTTCCTCCTTTCTCTCCTTCCCCTACTGCCCCTCACTCCCCCTCCCCTTCCCCTCTTTCTCCCTTCCTCCTCCCCCCTTTCTGCGACACCGTAACCTGCTCTTTCCTCTCACTCCCCCTTTCCCTCTTCCCCTTTACTTCCCCTAACTCCTCTCCTCCTTCCTACCCCTCCCCTGTGACCACCTGTATGCCCCCACCTCTCCCTCACTTCCATTTTCCCCTCTTCTCCTTCTTCCCCCCTCCATCTTCCTCCTCTCTCCCCCTAACTCCCCTCCCCCTTTTCTTTCCTCCCTCAACGCTCCCTTCCTTTCACCCCCCCTCCTCTTCCCCTCTCCCCCATTTCCCCCTCCCCCACTGCGACACCGAGTCTTCAGGCCACAGATGCTCCCATAGCCACACACAGAGTAACTGAAGTGCTGTCCAGGGTGAGGCTTGTCAACCCTCTCGTGGCCGTATGACGAGACACACGGAAACAAATAAAGTGAATAAAATAAATAAATATACTGAACAAACACAGACCTATAAAATGATAAAATGAATAAATAGATAAATAAATATAGTAAACATGCCTGGTGTTGTTGTTGTTGTTTTTTTTGCTTGTTTTTGTTTTGCTTCCCTTGAGCTGTCTCCCTTGCTGTCACAAACCTTTACGTTATTTCTTTCTCAGGTGTAATTATTCATAAACTCATTAGTATAGACTCACTGTGTATCATTGAGTTATTAGTGTAGCTTAAATGTGTGCCCCGTAATTACTACGTATATGGGAGAGAGAGAGAGAGAGAGAGAGAGAGAGAGAGAGAGAGAGAGAGAGAGAGAGAGAGAGAGAGAGAGAGATGGGCATTTTACAATCTCATCTATTAATCATTAACGGTTATCTTCTCTCTCTCTCTCTCTCTCTCTCTCTCTCTCTCTCTCTCTCTCTCTCTCTCTCTCTCTCATTGGTGCACACAGAACATAAACTTAAGATGCATTGAAGTTAACCAAAGCTGAATGAGAGGAGGAGGAAGAGGAGGAGGAGGAGGAGGTGGAGGAGAAGGTGGTGGAGGAGAAGGAGGAAACATGGAAACATGGAATTCGTAAACTTCCATGAAGCCTCTCCACACCCTTTGCCTTTCTAGAGAATACAAATGCAAACGTTAAAGTCTGTCTGTCTATGGCAAGTTTCTTAACCCGTAATACTTCCTCCTCTGCCCAGGTTCAACATTTTATATTTACCCATTCTACCGGGAGAAGACCAGAGCTGCACTTAATAATCGAGACGAGGTCTATCTAATGCTAATTATAACTTGAAGAATATTTTTTAGCCTGAACGCATTGACCCCCACGCACTAAGAACCCTAAATCCCCTTCGCACCCAGCCCTGCTTCCTGCTGAGGGGAGTGTCTTACAAAGAATAATCATGTGAAGGTCTGTTCAATCATGTGAAGGTCTGTTCCTGTTTACACCCAAATTACTTTATTTTATGACACTGAACTCCATCTGCCACCTCCCCGCCCCATTACACATCATATCATCCACACATTTTCAAACATCGTTATTCCGAATTCACATCATTTACACCTCTATATAACAAACAAGAGTGCACCCAATACTGGACCCAGCAGGACCCCACTCGTTACGCGTTCACGGTCAAATAATTACCGTTGATTTTCACTTTGCTTCTTACAGTTCAGCGCTTTCCCATCTATTCCGTGAGCCTTTACTTTTTAACGGCCAGTGGTGAGAAAAAGAAAAAGAAGAAAAAAGAAAAAAAAATGTGGTTGGGAAACTTCAATTCAGAAAAAAATTAAGATATCAACAAAAGAAGGAAGAAACAACAGACAGTAACAAGGTGCATTATCGAACGCCTCACCAAGATCTCCTAAAATAAAGTAAATATATTATACTCTAGTTGACATCCCTGTTGACCGCCTCAGTTATTTTATTCTAGGACAAAAGACTGATGAAGCGTGACTTACCTTTGTGAACCCAGGCTGCTGCGAGTCTTGTCTCTTCTATGGCTTTCCAGGTGATCCGGAACACCCTGAAGGATAAAAATAAAACCGGGTTATTTACTGCCTGAGGAATCGAGGGAAAGTAGAAATAAATTAAAGAAAAGAATGAAGAGAGAAGTAAAGGAAGGGAAAATGATAAGACAAAGGGAAAAAGAAAGAGATAATGAAAATGATGAGAAATGAAAGTGAAAGGAGAGTAGTCAAGGATGATAAAACAAAGGGAAAAGAAAGATATAATGAAAATGATGAGAAATGAAAATGAAAGGAGAGTAGTCAAGGATGATAAGACAAAGGAAAAAAGAAAGAGATAATGAAAATGATGAGAAATGAAAATGAGTAAAAGGGAGAAAGAAGCGTTAATGAACAAGGAGGACTCGAGACATATGAAAGAAGAAAAGAATGAGTAATGAAAGGAAAAGGTATAGTGCCTGACTCGCCTGATGAGAAAGTCTCCCAAAACTCGCTCGGCGGGTGAGATACCTCTTTGGCCGTCGGGTTAAGGAGTGGCTCTCCCATCTCGCCTGGTCTGGATTAATTTCTCGTGTGTGTTGTAGTTGTGTGAAGATACAGCGAAGGGGAAGAAGGCAGACTAAGAACATAAATGGAAGAAAAGGAAGAAAAGCATAAAGAAAGTAGTACAGAGAAAAAGAAAGAGATAAGAAGGAACGAAGACATGAGAAGGAGGAGGGTACAACCAGCACAAGTTAGCTACAGTCTTAACCCGGTAGCAGAGACGGGCCAAATTTGTGGCTTTACCGTGAAGTAGCGATGGGCCAAATTTGTTCCATGATATAAACCCCCAAAAATAGATGATACATAAAATGATCAGAAAAACTTTGATATATATTATGAAATGGTTTGTGTGAGTGATGATTTTTTCTCATTTTTCTCGCTTAGAGGGACCTTTAAGAAACATGATCCCTGCTGCTTGCGGGTTAAGGGTAGGAGCTAGAGAAGAAGAAAAATGAAGGAACGGGAAGAAAGGAATGAGGAAAGGCGTGTAGAGAAAGATAAACAAATAAAAAGAAAGAACGAGGTCAGACGAAGACAGGAGGGCCCAGACAGCACGCGTCGCCTCCAGTCTTTGCAGAACGCGCGGCGAGGCGAGCGCTGCGCTAAGTTGGTGTAGGTGAGAGCAAGTTAGCGCTAAGGAGGAGGCCAAGTTAGTGCTGCTGATGAGGGGAGAGTTAGGAGCGTCTTAGCCGGGCGTGAAGGAGTTATGGCCGACAGGAAGTGTGAGGGAGAGGAGGAAGCGAGGGAGAGAGAGGAAGAGGTAAGCTGAACGAGGAAGAGAGGAAAGGGAGGTGAAGGGAGAGAGGAAGAGGAAGAGATTAGCTGGAAAGGAAGGCGAAGACTGGAAAGAGAAAGGAGAGGAAGCAAGGGAGAGTAAGATTAAAAGAATAGAATTGAAAGGAAGAGGAACCAAGAAAGAGAATGGAAAGGGAGGGAGGGAGCGAAGAGAATGAATGGAAAGGAAGAGAAAGACTAGGAAGATAAAGGAGACGAATAGAGGGAAAGGAAAAGAGGATGAAATGGACAAAGAAAGTGGAAAGGGAAAAGGGGAAAGGAAGCGAAGGATAGAAAAAGGAAGAGATCTGATAGAGAGGAAGGGGAAGACAGGAAAGAGAGAGGAAGAGGAAGGGAAGGAGTGAAAGGGAAAACAGGACCGGAAGGAGTTGTGGTTGTATGAAAGGAAGCAAAGGAGAGAGAAACGAAGAAGGAGCTAAGATGAAGAGAAGAAACACAGGGAGAAGAAGGAGAGGAAGAGGAAGAGTGAACTAAAAAGAAGGTGGAAAGGTGAGAAGAGAAGGGAAAGGAAGAGAAGACTGAATGGAAAGTAAGAGAAAGGAAGAAGAGAATGGAGGGGAAGGAAGAAAGAGCAGAGAAGGAATGGAAAGGGAGAGGAAGAGAAAGGATGGAAAGGACGAGGAAGACCGGGAGGAGAATGAAAAGGAAGAAAAGGAGAGGCAGAATAAAAGAGGAGAGAGAATGGAAAGGAAGAAAGAGGGAAGGGAAGAGAAGGAAGGGAAAGGAAGGGAAAAGAGGAGAAAGAGAAGGAAGAAAAAAAGAAATGGAGAAGAGAGAAGGAAAAGGAGAGGGACTGAAAGGAGAAGGGAGAGGAAGAGAAGAGAAGAGAAACGAAGGAGAGAGGTAAAGGGAGAGGGAAATTGAGGAGATAAAAAAAGAGAAAAGGTAATAAAAACAGGATAAAAGAAATTACCGAAAGGAGAAGACGAGGAAAAAAAGAAGATGGGTACGGAGAAGGATTAAGAAAAGGAGGAAGTGGGAGAGGAGGAAAAAAGGAGGAAATAAAAAAAAATGCTATAGATAAGGGCAGGAAGGGGACGAAATATGGAAAGGAAAGTTAAGGATAAAAGAGAGGAATAAAAAAAAAGTAAAAATGCAAAAGGTCAAGAAAAAACACGAAAAACAGTTAAAGGGAAATTGAGGGGAAGAAGAGAGGAGACACGAAGGAAGGGAGGAGGAGGAGGAGGAGGAGGAGGAATTAAAAAGGGAGGAGATGGGAAGGAAGAGAAAGAAAAGAGGGAATAAAAGGAAAAATGGTAAAGGAGATATAGAAGAGAAAAGGAAAGGGAGAGAAGAGAGGAAGAACTAGAGAAGGGAAAGGGAAGAGGAGAGAGAGAGAGAGAGAGAAGAAAGTGAAGAAAAAGATTTAACTCATTTCTTATAAGTACCTTGACTCTCTCTCTCTCTCTCTCTCTCTCTCTCTCTCTCAGCCTTTAATGGATTCTCTTTACTCCCTTCCTTATCTCTATACTTTTTTAATCTTTTCTTTTCATTAACCTAAAAACCTGCTCTGGTGCATGCGTGCGTGTGTGTGTGTGTGTGTGTGTGTGTGTGTGTGTGTGTGTGTGGTGACGTTGGGCGTTGTCACCTGTCAATTAAGGTAACCAGGTGTGGATAATGTGATGAGGCCGTTATTACAGGTAAGGGTGGCCAGGTGCATGCAGAGGAAGGGAGGGAGGGAGGGAAGGAGGGGGGGGAGATAGGGAAGAAGGCAGAGAAGGGAGGAGCAGGATACAGAGGATGACAGGGGAGAGGAGGAGAAGGGAGAGAAGGAGGGGGGGATAGGCAAGAAGGGAGAGAAGGGAAGAGGAAGATACAGAGGATGACAGGGGAGAGGAAGGGAGGGAGGGAAGGAAGGTAAAGAAGAGGAAGGAGGGAAAGAGAAAAGTAAGTAGGTAGAAGGGAGAGAAGGAGGGAATGAGGAGGTAAGGAAATGTGATAGATAGAGATAAGAAGGGAAGGAAGGGGAAGAGAAGTAGATAAGAAACAAAGGAGATAGAGAGGAAGGAGAGGGGGAAAGAAGAAGAGAGAGGGAGAGTGGGAAGAGAAAGGGAGGTGAGGAGAAGGAAGGGAGGTAAGAAGAAAGGGAGAAAGGGAGAGAAGAAGGAGGATTAAGGTTCAGAAGGAGGAGCAAAGGGACAGAAGAAAAGAAGGAAGGAAGGAAGGAAGGAAGGAAAAAGAAAGAAAGGAAGGAAGGAAGGAAGAAGAGATAAAAATGAAAAAGAAATGAAATAAGTGATAAAAGAAAGGAATAAAGGAAAATAATGAGAGAGAGAGAGAGAGAGAGAGAGAGAGAGAGGTCAGGTGAGATTGGACAGTTGATGGAGGGAAGGAGGGAAGAAGGATGGCCATAACTAACGAAGAGATGACTCCATAAAGCAAGGAAGAGAAGTAAGGAAGGGAGGAAGAAAGGAAGATAAAGAAGAAAGGAAGAGAGAGAAGGAAGGGAGGAAGGAAGGAAGAAAGTAGGGAAGAAGGGAAGGAAGAAAGAAAGGGAGAAAGGAAGGAAGAAAGGAAGGGAGAGAAAGAAGGAAGGGAGAGAAAGAAGGAAGGAAGAGAGAGAAGGAAGGAAATAAAAGAGAGAAGGCAGTAAGGAAGGGAGATAAGGAAGAGAGAGAAGGAAGGAAGGAAGGAAGGGAGATAAGGAAGGAAGGAAGAAAGGAAAGAAAGGAGAGAAAGAAGGAAGGAAGAGAGAAGGAAGGAAGGAAGGAAGAAAGGAAAGAAAGGAGAGAAAGAAGGAAGGAAAAAAAAGGAAGGAAGGAAGGTAAGAAAAGAAGGAAGGAACAGAGAGAGAGAAGAAAGGAAAGAAGCAAGACAGAAAAGAAAGGAAGGAAAGAAGAGAGAAGAAAAAGGGAGGAATTGCAAAATGTGAAGCAGAAAGAAATAAAAAATATGTGGAATGGAAACTAAAACATTAAAAAAAATCAGGACATAAATAATGGAAGAAAGAAAGCAAAGAACAAGACAAAAAAAAAGAAGTAAAAACAGAACAAGAAAAAGAGGAAAACAGTTGAAGGCAGGACTCAAACAAAAGAAAGAAAAGAAGACAAAACAGGAAAGAAACACGAAAAATGAAACAGAAAAAAGAAAATAAGGAAGAAGCTCTAAAAAAAAGATGAGACAGGTAAGAGAGAGAGAGAGAGAGAGAGAATTAGGCAGGTTGTATTTCATTCAGAACAAACACCTTTTCTTTCCCTCCCCAAATACACAAAACAAACAGACACACACACACAGTAATACACACACTCTGATCCATCCTCCGAGGCCCTGGGGCACGACACACACACACACACACACACACACACACACACACACACACACACACACACACACACACACAATCCACCTTTTTCAATCTCTTTCATATTGTTTTATTCAGTTTTTGTTTATGACTTTATCCCTATATTACTTTATTTATGCCTACTTATTTTTATGTTTAACTGTGATGAAAGAATTGGTTCACGTGTTGAGAAATTTGCTATATGTGGATAAGATTAAACATGTGCATTGCATTCTCTAAAAAATTATAGGGCACGAGATCTGATGTTCATAAAATGGGTGAAGGTCTTTCATGAGGGGGATGTTAAAGTTCTGGTGGTAAAAGCGCCGGGTAGGACACGTCGTTATAGGTTAAGTTGGATAAACTTAGATTTAAAAAGACATGCAAGATCTGGTTCACTAACAGAGTGGTGGGTGAGTTGTACAGCCTTGCCAGTTATCTTATAAGTGCAAATACAAGATATTTTTTTTTTTAGTTCCCGCCTATGGCACCGGTAGGCTTTCTTGGCAGGGCCTGGTGGTCGGCCCCAGCCCGTTGTGGCGCAGGCAAGTGCTTAAAGTGGCGCCATCTTGCTTGGCTCATGTTGCCCTCCGGAGCACATCACTGATCCTCTCCTTTTAGAGAGATGATCTAGAGTCCGGGTTGATAGGTGGTCTTCTGGACAGCATGTGGGTAGTCTTAGGCCACTCGGAGGTGACTGAAAAATCCCAGCTTGTGGCACCGGGTGGGACGCGAACCAGCGTCGTCCTGGCTGTGGCGCCGTCACGATAACCACTCAGCCACCGCCTACGCAAATATATATACTTAGAAAAAATGACTTAAATAAATAATAGACTGCAAGGAAGGATAGATAATGATAGGTGGGGATAGGTTCACAGGATCTGTCCTGTGTAGGTACTTTTTTTTGTATATTTTACGTTTCGCCTAAAGCCCTGGGAGGCTTTCTTGGTGGGCCTGGTGGTCGCCTCCAGCCCGTTATGGCGCTGGCAAGTGTTTATAGTAGCGCCATCATGCAGACTCTGTTTGTTTCTATTTTATCATGCTGTGGTATAATATCCATCTACCTTGCTTTCTACCAACCTGTCTTTCTTTCTCTCTATATACCCATCAGTGTATACATGTACCCTCCTACCTACCTACTAACCTCCCTCCCTACCTATCTAACCAGCTATCCATCCATCTGTCTACCTGTTATCTATGTACCCAACTACCTACCAAACTACCTACCTACCTATCTATCCATCTATCTATCTGCTTATCTATGTACCTACCTACCAACCTACCTGCCCATCTATCTACCAATCTATCTACCTGTGTCTTCCTCCCCAGCTCCCTATTGGCCCTTATCTTGAGACAATTTAGCCTTAGGGCGCCCCATTAGCCCACCTGTCTCCCGTCTCACCTTGGGGCGCAGGTGGACAAGGGGGGAGGGGGTAACCCGTCTTAGCGGTAATGGGAGGTAATTAGGCAGGCATTATCAGGTGTTAATTTACCTGTCACATCTCATTAATAAGTTGGCAGGTGACGTATTAACTGCTGCTTCTCTCTCTCTCTCTCTCTCTCTCTCTCTCTCTCTCTCTCTCTGTTTATGTTAATTGACAAAGCGACATACGTATGAAGCTCCAATTTCGTCTTGAGTGAGTGGGAAGGAGAGTGAGAGTGAGAGAGAAGGGAGAGCGAATGATTGAGGTGGTGAGTAAAGAAGGGAGAGGAGGAGGAGGAGGGAGAGGAGGAAACTTGAGAGGAAACTGTGACATGCAATATTACACCTCCCTACATTGCTCTTTCCTTTCCATTCCTTCCCTTCCCTTTCCTTCACTTACCTTAACTTCCCTTCCCTTTCCTTAACTTTCCTTTCCTTTCCTTTCCTTTCCTTTCCTTTCCTTTCCTTCCCTTCCTTTCCAATCTCTTCCTTTTTCCTTCCATTTCGTTTTTTTCTCTCTTATCTTCGTCTATCTGTTTCATCTTCTTTCCTTTCCTTCTTCTTTCATTCCTTTCAATACTTTCCCTTCCCTTTTCACCCCTTTCTTTCTCTTCCTTACCCTTTACTTTCCTTCTCCTCCCTACCCTTCACTCTCCTTCCCTATTCCTACATTTCCTCTGCTTTCATTTGCTTTCCTTCCCTTACTTTCTCTATGTTGCCCTTTCTTTCTTAATTTTCCTTTTCCTTCCTTACCTTCATGCCTTTCATTTTCCTCCTTTTCCTTTCCATTCTCTTACCTTCAACCACCTTTCCTTAATATGATGAATCAATAAATATGTGCTTTACCTTCTCCCTTTACCTTTCCTTCCAGTACCTGTCCTTAATCACCTGTTCGTCAATTACCCTTTGTCTTACCTGTCTTGCTAATCACTTTCTTAATCTTCATTACCTTACCCTAATTACCCTTTATATCACCTGTCTGCTTGTTAATTGCCCTTAGTTACTCTTATCCATCACCTGTTTTTACCTGTTTTTCTTTCTTAATTACCCTTGAAAGTTACTAATCTGCCTATTTAACATTTTCCTTACCTACCTTATCTTATCTTTTCCTTAACTGCCTTACTTTACCTTACCTTACATTATCATCATCATCAAATCACAACCTTCGCTTTCTCTTTCTTCCTCGTTGTTTCTTTCTATTCCTTTTCTTTTTTTCCTCTTGCTTTCTCTTCCACTTCTTTCCTGTTCCTGTTCTCATTTATCTCCTAATCCTCTTTCTCTTTCTCCTTCTCATTATCTCCTCATAACCTTCGCTTTTTTCTTTCTTATCTTCTCATTTCACTTTCCCTTCTCTCCTCCTTCCCCTCCGACTACTTCTCTCCAGTGTCTCCCTCTATCTCCTAATCCTCTTTCTCCTTCTCCTCCTCATTATCTCATTATAACCTTCTCCTTTTTCTTTTTTATCTTCTCAATTCACTTTCCCTTCTCTCCTCCTTCTCCTCTAACTACTTCTCTTCAGTGTCTCCCTCTTCTCTCCTCTCCTCTCCTTTGTTTCACCTGCCTTTCTTTACTTTTCCCTCACCTGCCTTACCTTTTCTTTAACTGTCCTTCGTTAGCCTAATTATATCGCCCTCTTACCTGTCCATTTTACTCCCTGTTGTTAATTAGCTTTTCTATGTATTAATTACTTTCCCTTTCTGCCCTTAATTAGTATCTTTCTCACCTATGTTCACTTGCCTTAGACGGCCTATTTACACTTTCATCTTATCTGTTCATTTTACTGTTTTCTTTTCTCCTTTATTATCTATTATTTACTGTTTTCGTTTATTCATTAACTATTATTATTATTATTATCACTGCTTACCCCTCTTCACGTATCCTTAATCACCCTCACCTGTGTTCACCTGTCTCATTACCTGTACTTAATTAGATATCTCCATTACTCAAGTCCTAACTAATTATCTGCTCCTTCTTACCTATCCCTTAATCAACATTCACCCTGGTCACCTTCCCGCTACCTGTTCTTACCTTTCGCTAATTACTTGTTATTGATTAGCTCTCCTCTTTATTTCTGTTCATTTTTCCCACTACCTGTTCTAAGCTCTTTTCCTAATTACTTGCTACTGTTTCACTCTCTTCTCCCATTTGCTTCCTTTACTATTCTACTCTCTCTACTCCCTTCAGTGACCCTCTATGTTTGCTGTCCCTTCCTTAAAGTCTTCCCTATGTACCCCTTTCTCTTGCCTCTGTTCATTAATATAATCCCAACACCTCTTCTTCATTATCCTTTACTTACAGATGTGTCCAACTCTCCACGTGTCACTCCTTCCTTAATCACACCTTCCTCTTACCTGTCAGCTCATTACTCTAGATATTCTAATTTAAGTAACGTTTACCTGTATATACCTGTGCTCGTCTGCCACTAATTATCTCATATTATACCCCACTATCTGTTTGCAATTACCTGTTTTCTCATTACTTATTTTTCCAATCATCTTTTCCCGGGCATCTTTCGTTTCCTTCTGATTCTTTTCCTTCTCTTTCCATTCCTTCCATTTTTTTCTCTATCCTTTACTTTCCCACTCTTCTCTCCCTTTCCCTCCATTTCTCTATCCTTACATTTATTTTTCTTTCCTTTCCTTTGCTTCCGATTCCTTCCCACCGTTTACTAGCCCTTTCCTTTGCTACCCTTTCCCTTCTCTTTTTTCCCTGTCCTTTCTTTTTTTCCTTATTTAGCTTTTACCCCTTCAATGTTAATAATATGTTTCTACCTGCATTACCTGACCCCCTTACCTATCTTAATTATCTGGGTTTTTTTTCTAAATGTCCTAAATTAATCTTATACTTTCGTCATATCACCTGATCCTCATTACCTCCCTCCTCTTACCTGTTAATAATATGCTCTTACTTGTATTACCTGCCCCCCCTTACCTATCTTAATCATCTGTTTTCTCTTTATACCCTAAATTAATCTTACACCTTTCCCACGTCACCTGATTAATTAGCCTTCTCGTATTACCTGTTCTTACCTGTGTTCACCTTCTTTATCACCTTTCTAAATTATGTCTTCTCTTTATGTTCTTAATCTTACACCTTTCCCATATCACTTTTTCTTTCCCTGTCCTTCTTTTCCTTTCGTATTTTTTTCCTTCACCTCTCCTTACCTTACCTTAATTTGTCTTTATCTATACCTACCAGCTTTACTTACCTGCCTTCTTCCTTTACCTCTCCCATTACCTACTCCTACTATGCCCATATTTGTATTCATCTGTACATTTACTTTATATATTCCAAATTAATCTTCATCTTGTTAACCTATCCAAGTACATCGGGAAGGGAAGGGAAGGGAATGGAAGGGAATGGAAGGAAAGGAAAGGGAAGGGAAGGGAAGGGAAGGGAAGGGAAGGGAAGGGAAGGGAAGGGAAGGGAAGGGAATGGAAGGAAAGGAAAGGGAAGGGAAGGGAATGGAAGGGAAGGGAAGGGAAGGGAAAGGAAGGGAAATGAAAGGGAAGGGAAGGGAAGGGAGAGGAGGTGCAGGGAAGGCGAGGGGAGGAGCAATGTTGTATGTCATTTTTTCCTCTCAAATTTCATCCCACCTGTCCCTCTACCTGTTCTCAGTTATCTCTTTACTGCTCACCTGTCCTCAATGTACCTTCGCTTTCCTTTCATGCTCCACTACCTGTTCTTAATGAGTTTTCTGTCTGTGTTTTTTAATTAAGCTTTACCTGTGTGCTCTTGTCTCATTACCTGGCCTTAAATCGCTTTCACACTCCTACGGTTTCTTAATTAATCTTCACCTGTCGCCTTTGTCATCTATAACACTTCTTGTTCTTCGCTCACTCTCACTTTTACCTGTTCTTAATTATTTTTTTTTTATGTTCTCCTTCCCCACTACCTGTTGTAAGTTATCTCTCTTGGCTCATTTGTTCTTATCTTTCTGTTTAGAGAAGGAAAGGAAAAAACAAATGGATGGGGAAGATAGGATGGAAAGAGAGTGAAAGGGTAGGAAAGGAAGGGAAGGGAAGTGAAGTGAAGGGAAGGGAAGGGAAGGGAATGGAAGGGAAGGGAAGGGGAGGAAAGGGAAGGGAAGATAAGGAAAGGGAAGGGGAGGAAAGGGAAGGGAAAGGAAGGGAAGGGAAAGAAGGAAGGGAGGGGAAGGAGAAGGGAGAAGCAATGTTGCCCGCGTCTTTCCTCTCAAGTTTCGCCCTCCCTCCCTCCCTCTCCCTCCCTTCCACCTGTTTCAGCACTTTTACTTTATTAAATTTCCCTTCATTTTCCTTTTGACACTCCATCGTTGTGTGAATGACTCAATTTGTCTTCCCCTAAAGCGTCATTTCTATATTTATTTTACATTCAATAAATATGTTACTCTTTTTACCTTATATAAATGATTGCTTATTTTTTATTATCAATGTTCATGATTTTGCCCCTTTTAATAATGCGTACCTATTTCTTATGTTTTATGGATGTATTACTTTTTTTCTCTCCTTTCCTGCCTCTAAAATTTCTTCGTTCTTTAAGTTGTTCCTCCCTTAAATTTCGCCTTTTGTACTACTTTCCATTTTTTCTCTTCTGTCTTTTATCTTTCCCTATCTGTTTTCTCTTCTTTCCTTCCTTCCCTTTCCTTCCATTTCGATTATTTCCCTTTTCTCTCCATCTCTTCCTTTATTTTTCCAATCATTTAATTTCCTCCTTGAAGTTTCGTCTTTTGTATTTCTTCCCATTTTCTCTCCTCTGTCTCTCATCTTCCCCTATCTGTTTTCTTTCCTTTCCTTCCTTCCCTTTCCTTCTATTTCGATTATTTCCCTTTTCTCTCCATCTCTTCCTTTATTTTTCCAATCATTTAGTTTCCTACTCTCCCTTCTCCTACCATTCCTTTAGCTGTCCCTTTCTTTAAATGATCTTCAACCGCCCTTTTCTTTTTTTCTAATTAAAACTGCCTCTTAAACATCCCTTTCCCTTATTTGCTCCTCCTTTGTTACCCCGTTTCTATTCTCCTTTTAACTTCCTAATAAATCTCTCTCTCTCTCTTCATTAGTTGTTCCTCTCTTTAATTAAGTTTCCCTTCAATATCCCTTCATATTACCCCTTTCATCGCTTACACTTACATACCACTTTCCCTTAGTTACCCTTCTCTTTAAGTGCCCCTTCAATGTTATTCTCTATTAAATCTTTCTTTCCTTCTCATAATCTTCCATTAGTTGCCCTTCTCTTTAAATGCCCCTTCAATATTTTCTTTGTGTTAACCCTTTCTTTCTATTTCCCTTTCTTTTCCTTTAGTTGTTCTCTTTAAATGTCCCTTCAATATTTTCTTTGAGTTAAACCTTTCTTTCTATTTTCCTTTTTTTTTCCTTTAGTTGTCCTTCTCTTTAAATTCCCTTTCAATATTATCCTCTATTAACCCTTTCTTTCTTTCTTCTTACCCTTTTCCATTAGTCTTCCTCCTCTTTGAATGCTTCTTGAACATCCTTTTATATTATCTAACCCTTCAAGACCCTTTACTTTCTCTCCCCATTCCCGCCCTCTGAATCTAATATCCCTTTTCTTTAGATAAAACTCCCTTTAACTGTTTCCTATATACCCCTTTCCCTTACCTCTCTACAGTATTCTGAGAGCCAAAGAATCACCATTACCTACCTGTACTCCCGTTCGATAGCCTTATTTATTTATTTATTTCGTTATCTACCACTTCAAGAGCATTTTCTATTTGTTTACTCCCCTTTCTTTTCTATTCTACTTTTTCTACTCCCTTTATCTGCTCCCTTAAAAATCACATTCCCTTGGCTATCCCCCTTTTAAACTGCTTCCCATGCACTCATTCCCCTTCTCTGTCTACCATTTTCAGTGAGCCAAAGAACGACAATTACTTACCCGCCCTCTCTATAATACCCTGAATTGTCCCTCGTTTCACCTGTCCCCATTTGTCCCCAGATGGCGCCAAGCTGTACGGTCAGCCGAGACACCTGGATTTTGAGGCACTTTTGGATGACCCCCATTCGGCAGGTGAGTGACGGAGGGAGTGAGTGAGGAAGTGCGTGAGTAAATGAGTAAGAGAGGAGGAAAGAAGAAATGGATGGGGAGGTTAGGATGGAAAGAGAGTGAAAGGGTTGGAAAAGGAAGGGCAGGGAAAGGAAGGGAAGGGAAGGAAGGGAAGGAAAGGGAAGGGAAGATAAGGAAAGGGAAGGGAAGATAAGGAAAGGGAAGGGTAGGGAAGGGAAAGGAAGGGAGAGAGTGTGCAGGTGAGTTAATGTGTGAGTTAGTGAGTGAATGAGTGAGTGAGTGAGTGAGTGGGTGGGTGAGTAAGTGAGTGAGTGAGTGACTGAGCGAGTAAAACTAAGGGACAGTTATGGAATGCGTCTTAGAGTGAGTGAGTGAATGAGTGAGTGAGAGGGTGAGTGAATCAATGAGTGAGTGAATGAGTGATTGAGCAGATAAGTGAAAGTAAGGGACAGTAATGGAATGCGTATTAGTGAGCAACCATGAATGAGTGAGTGAGTGAATCAATGAGTGAGTGACTGAGTGAATGAGTAAGTCAGGGAGAACGAGTGAGTATCTTATAGAGTGATCAAGAGTGGAAGAGCGAGTAAGTGAGTAAGACTTTAGGAAAGAAAGAGAATGAGTTTGAGTGGGTAAGACTGAGTAGGTGAGTGAGTGAGTGAGTGAGTAAGTAAAAGTTTAGGAGATAAATAAAACGTGTTTGAGTGAATAAGATTAAGTGAGAGAGTGAGAAAAATAGAGAAGAGACGAAGAAAAAGAAGATAAAAGTGAGGAAAGGAAGGAATGAAGATGAGATAAAAAAATATGAAAGCAGAGGAGAAGGAGGGAAGAGAGAAGAATAGGGAATGAGACGGAGGAGGAGGAGGAGGAGGAGGAGGAGGAGGAAGAATGGAGGGAAGGATACGAGGGAGAGAATAATTGAGGGAGAAGGAAGGAAAAGAGAGTGAGTATGCAAAAGCCAGGGAGAGTAAGAGTGAATAAGGATGAGGGAGCGTGAGTGAGACTGAGTAAGAGCAGCAAAGAATGTAAAGAAGCGAACTCTAGCAAGGGAGAGTGTGAGTGAGTGAGTTAGAGACGAAAAGTTAGTGGTAGTGAAGGCGAGTGCGTAGGAGTGGAAACGAATGAGGGAATGTTTGTGTGTGTGTGTGTGTGTGTGTGTGTGTGTGTGTGTGTGTGTGTGTGTGTGTGCTTTTTTTCTCTCTCTGCGGGACTGTAAAACTCTCCGGAAATGACCTGCCAGATTTCACTAACTTTGGTTCTTTGCTCCGTAGACTCTCTCTCTCTCTCTCTCTCTCTCTCTCTCTCTCTCTCTCTCTCTCTCTCTCTCTCTCTCTCTCTCTCTCTCTCTCTCTCTCTCTCTCTCTCTCTCTCTCTCTCTCTCTCTCTCATGTCTAGACTTAAAAATTGGGTCTCGTTTACATGAGAGAGAGAGAGAGAGAGAGAGAGAGAATTGAGTGGGTGGAGGAGGAGTTTAAGAGCAATAATAGAGCAACGAGGAGAAGGGGGAAGAGAGAGGAGGAGAGAGGAGAGGAGAGGAGAGAGGGGGTGGGAGGAAAGAGGGAGGTATGGAGGGGAAGTGTTTGAGTGGGAGTTGAAAGAGGAGGAAGAGAAGAAAAAGAAGACGAAGAAGACGGAGGAGGAGGAAGAGGAATTGAAGAAATAAAAAAAAATAGAGGAAGAATGAGAAAAAAATAATCAAACAAGAACCAAAGGAGAAAAAGAAGGGGACAGAGAGACAAAGGGAGAAAAGAACAGCAGGAATGAGGGGAGAGATAGGGAGAGAGGAAGGGAGAGAGAGAGAGAGAGAGAGAGAGAGAGAGAGAGAGAGAGAAGAGAGAAATGGTTTCTGTATTAGCATAAGCTGTTCAGCATTACAATACTCTGAAAGGCACTAAATCGTACTGACTTTACTTGCTTTCCACAGGTACACACATACACACACACACACACACACACACACACACACACACACACACACACACACACACACACACACACACACACACACACACACACACACACACACACACACACACACACACACAGTTACGCACACTCACATTGATGCACAAAACACGAGCATTTTTCCCTCCTTTCCTCCTCACTTTTTCCTCTTTCCCTCCACACACGAAGACAAATAGGCCTCTTGGTCCCCTCTTTGTCCTCTCTTTCCCCTTGTCGTCCTGGCATATCACGTTCTCCTAACCTTCTTTTCTTCTCTTCCTCCCCTCTACTTTTTTCTCTCTCTCTCTCTCTCTCTCTCTCTCTCTCTCTCTCTCTCTCTCTCTCTCTCTCTCTCTCTTAATTTCACACCCTCAGTATCACGCCCCACTAACATTCTTTTCTTCTCTTTTTCCTCCTCTACATTTTATTCCTCTTTTTATCTCTATTTTTATTTGCTTTATTTTTATCTTTATTTCTCTTCTAATTTTCTTTTTCCTTCTCCCCTTTCTCTTGTCTTTTATTCTTCTTTCTCTCTCTCTCCTAGTTTCCTTTAATTTTTTACCCCTTCATCAATTTCTTTCTTTCCCATTTTCCTGTCCCTCTTTTGCTCTCCCATTTGCCCTTCCCTTTTCCCTCCTACTGGTTTTTTTCCTTTCTCTTCTCTCTTTCCTCTTCCTCTTACCTTTTTCCTTCTTTCCTCTCCCTCTTTACTCTATTCTCGTTTTTCCTCTATTATTATATTTCCCCTCATTCATAAACACACAGCATTTACTTTCCCCTTGTTCCTCTTCCTCCATCACACACGCCTCCCTTATTCATTTTTTTCCTTTTCTCTCCCTTCTATTCTTTCTTTCCTCCCTTCTCTGCACACATGTGAACATTTTCCCCCATCGCTGTCTCTTCTTTCTTCCGTTTTTCTTTACATTCCATTCCAATAAACTCCAAACTAACGCATTTTCTCATTTTTATCAGTATTTTTTCCTTTTATATCTTCTTTCTCATTACATATTCACGCATAACCTTCTTTTCTCATCTTTTCGGCTTTTATCCCCTCTCACACACACACACACACACACACACACACACACACATATCAGCCTCTTTCCTCCTCTTCCTCACCTTTTCCTCTCCCACCCTATCTTTTGCCTCACTACAGTCAGACACACATATGAAGTCCGCTTCGGTGGGACCTGAGCCTCTCCACAGCCCTGCCACATCAACGCCCATACATCACTCTCTCATAATATCATCTATTCACTATTTGGAACTGTGTGTTAGTCATTCTGTATACATTAAATGGGGCTATATAATGCTATGAATGTGTCGCTTTTTAGAATAATACTAATGAGCTGTATCGATTCCTTGACACGTTGTATTGTTGATTTCCGAAGCTGTCAGCCTTTCCTCTCTTTCCCTTTTCTCTTCCCTTCCCCCTCTCTACTTAACCCTCTTTATCCCCTCTCTTTCTCTACTTCTCCCCTTCCTCCCCCTTCCAAACAAACACATACTCACCCCTCTCTTCTCCCTCGCCCCTCCTTCCCTCTCCTCCTACCTGACTAACCATCTCTCCCTTCCTTTCCCCCTCTTCCTAACCCTCTTTTTCCCCTCTCTTTCTCTACTTCTCCCCTCCTCCCCCTTCCAAACAAACACATTTTCACCCTCTCTTCTCCCTTTCCCCTCTTTCCCCTTTCTCCTCCCTTCCCTTCCCCCTCTCACTAACCCTCTTCTCCCCTCTCTTTCTCTACTTCTCCCCTCCTCCCCCATCAAAACAAACACATTCACCCTCTCGTCTTCCTTTCCCCCTCTTTCCCTACTAACCCTCTTCTCCCCTCTTTCCAGGTGGAGCCTTTCCCTGGAGGGGGCGGCAGGAGGTGGAGGTGGGGGGCGGGGGTGACAGCAGCAGCAGCAGGCGGGGGAGCAGCGGGGGAGACAACCTGTACCTCTCCACCGGCGGCATCATAGGAGGGGAGGCTGGAGGCACCCCCCTGGCCCCCCTCACCCCCCTCTCCCCGCTCACCCCACCGGCAGACGAGCGTCCCCCCCTCCACTTCTCCCCTCACGACCTGCTGAGGGAGTTGATCCTGTCAGCACAGACGCGCCCCCGCCTCCTCGCCCCCCCCTACACCCTGCCCCCCGCCCCCCCACGCCGCGAAGTTGGGTGAGTAGCAAGAGAGGGGAGGAAGGGGAGAGTAAGAAGGATGGGAAATGGAATGGAAGGAAGGGAGGGGATATGAGAAATGGGGGGGAAGGAATGGAGTGGAGGGGGAAATGGGATATGGGAAGGAAGAATAGGAGGGGAGAGGGAGATGGGATATGGGAAGGAAGGAGAGAAGGGGAGAAGGGAGATGGGAAATGGGA
>NC_066568.1:7127815-7165315 GCF_024679095.1 Eriocheir sinensis
TTTTTTTTCTCTTTTTTTTAATCAAGGGTGTAGCAGGGAGAGAAAGTGGGATAAGGGGGAAAGAGGAAAGAAAGTAGGAATACACAATTGCCACCCTCCCTTAATCCTCTCCCACCTTCCCCCTCTCTCCTCTCTCTTTGCTGTCTCTCCCTTTTTCTGTTTTTAATCAAGGGTGTAGCAGGGAGAGAAAGTGGGATAAGGGGGAAAGAGGAAAGAAAGTAGGAATACACAGTTGCCACCCTCCCTTAACCCAAACCCATCCTCCCCCTCTCTCCTCATTCTACTGTCTCTCCTTTTTTCTGTTTTTAATCATGGGTGTAGCAAGGAGGAAGAGGAGAGACAGTAGAAGTACACAGTTGCCTCCCTCCCTTAACCCTCTCCCACCTTCCCCCTCTCTCCTCACTCTACTGTCTCTCCTTTTTTCTGTTTTTAATCAAGGGTGTAGCAAGGAGGAAGAGTAAAGACAGTATAAAAGTACACAGTTGACACCTTCCCTTAACCCTCTCCCTCTCTCCATTCCCTATCCTGACTCTTTGTTGCTGTAGCTCTCCTCTTTTTACTCTTATTTAATCAAGGGTTTAGAAATGAGGGAAAATGGGCTAATGGGAAGGGTACAGCTGGGTAAGAGGAAAGACAGTAAGGGTTCATTGATGTTACCCTTCCTTACCCTTCCCTTCCTTCTTCCTGCCTTCTCAATCTCGACCTTCACTATTCCCTCCCTCGCTTTCATTATCTCCCTCACTTTACCTCACTTTCATTCTCACTTTCATTCTTTACCTCACTTTCATTCTCTCCCTCACTTTACCTCTCCCTCTCCCTACTTTCTAACACTCGACCTTTCCGTGTGTCTTTCTCTCCCTTCTTTATTCTCCTTTCCTCTACTTCTTCCTTTTCATTATCTCTAAGTTTATTCACCTTTCTTCATTCTCCCTTCTTTCCTCTCACGAATTCCTCTTTCCTCTTCCTCCCCCTTCTTCTTATTTTACTTTTTTTTTTCTACTCTACTACCCCTTCTTCCTTTATCATACTAATTTGCAATCCTCTTCCCACCCTTTCCTTCTCTCTCATCCTCTTTCTCTACAATTTCTTCTTCTCTCCAATCCCTTTTTCTTTTTTTTCTTTCCCTTTCTTCCTTTCTCCCCATCCTCCTCCTCCCCTCTCCTCTCTCTCTCTCTCTCTCTCTCTCTCTCTCTCTCTCTCTCTCTCTCTCTCTCTCTCTCTCTCTCTCTCTCTCTCTCTCTCTCTCTCTCTCTCTCTCTCTCTCTCTCTCTCTCTCTCTCTCTCTCTCTCTCTCTCTTCTCCTATATTTCTTCCCTTTCTCCACCATTTTTCTCCTTCTTCATCTTTTTCTTCGTCCATGTTCAACAACTCAATTTTTCCCTTCTCCCTCCTTGTTCACTGTTGCTGTCTCTCTCTCTCTCTCTCTCTCTCTCTCTCTCTCTCTCTCTCTCTCTCTCTCTCTCTCTCTCTCTCTCTCTCTCTCTGGATCATTCTTTCTTTATTCCTTTCTCTAACTTTCTTTCTTTATTTCCTTTTATATTCTTGCTTTCCTTTCTTTCTTACGTTTTTGCTTTCTTTATTTATGCGTTTTGCTTTCTTTCTTTCTCTTTCTTTCCCTTTCCCTCTCCCTCTCTCTTTCTCTCTCTCTCTCTCTCTCTCTCTCTCTCTCTCTCTCTCTCTCTCTCTCTCTCTCTCTCTCTCTCTCTCTCTGGGGTCGCGTGCAACAGTTTAAGGTTTAACGAGGTCACGAGACTAACTCTTTTTTATGTTTGTCTTCCACGCAGAGCAACAGGAAGCAGCCACTCCAATTAAGAAGGAAGGAAGGAAGAAGGAAGGAAGAAGGAAGAAAGGAAGGAAAAAGGAAGAGGAAGAAAGGACGAAAAGATTAACGTAATGCATGATTATTTGCCTGTGTGTGTGTGTGTGTGTGTGTGTGTGTGTGTGCGCGTGTTATAATCGGATTACGCAAGACAGGAAGTGAATAGGGAAGAGGTGTAATGGAAGAAAGGAGGAATTCAAACAAACGAAGAGAAAGAGGAAGAGAGACAAGCAAAATAAAGAATATCTACACATAATTTATGGCGGAAGAAGAAGAAGAAGAAGAAGATAATGATGATGTAAAGAAGCAAAAACCATATAAACGGGGCATATTACTAGGCAAAACAACAACAACAACAACAACAACAACAACAACAACAACAACAACAACACGACGAAGAGGAGGAAGTGGAGGACCAGAAAAAGGAAGAAGAGGAAGAGGAGGAGGAGGAGGAGGAGGAGGAAGAGGAGGAGGGTAAGAAAAACATCAACAAATCGAGTAGACTTTTCCTGGAAGACAGAAATAAATGAACAAAAAACAAAAAATAGACCATGAGAGAGAGAGAGAGAGAGAGAGAGAGAGAGAGAGAGAGAGAGAGAGAGAGAGAGAGAAGATATGGAAAAAAAAACTAAGTAAAAATAACGTCGAACTATATACTTCTCTCCTTTACTCCACTTCCTTTCTTCCTTCCTTCCTTCCTTCCTTCCTTCCTTCCTTAACACAGATAAACACATACAATCTCGGCTGGATTACAGACCTTATAGGCGTGTGTGTGTGTGTGTGTGTGTGTGTGTGTAAAAAAGAAAAGAAAAAGAGAGAAAGAAAGAAAGAAAGAAAGAGAGCTTGTACACGGTGATGGGGCGAGAGGCTGGGCCCTGTACACCGTTTGCAATTTGCTTTCTCTCTCTCTCTCTCTCTCTCTCTCTCTCTCTCTCTCTCTCTCTCTCTCTCTCTCTCTCTCTCTCTCTCTCTCTCTCTCTCTCTCTCTCTCTCTCTCTCTCTCTCTCTCTCTCTCTCTCTCTCTCTCTCTCTCTCTCTCTCTCTCTCTCTCTCTCTCTCTCTCTGTGTCTCTGTCTCTCTCTGTCTCTCTCTCTCTCTCTCTCTCTCTCTCTCTCTCTCTCTCTCTCTCTCTCTCTCTCTCTCTCTCTCTCCAGGTAGAATGACAGTTATTTATTCAGGTGGACGAGTAATAGATTTGGAGAGAGAGAGAGAGAGAGAGAGAGAGAGAGAGAGTGTGTGTGTGTATGTACGTATGTGTAGCGGCTACTGGCGAAAAAAATATAATTACTGAAATTACGGCTGCCACTGTCATTTTATTATTATTATTATTATTATTATTATTATTACTATTATGATGATGATGATGATGATTTTTATGATTACGAGTTTTAACTGTGTGTGAGTTGTTACTTTCCCTCTTCCCATCCGACAACAACAACAACAACAACAACAACAACAACAACAACAACAACAACAACAACAACAACAACATTAGTAACAGCAATAATAACAACACCAGCGACAACAAAATTACACCACCACCACCACCACCACCTCCACCAACGCCACCAACAACAACAACCAAACCAAGACGCAGGACTTGATTTCGATTCCTGTATTTCCATTAAGTCCTCTAAATAAAATTAGAAGCAACAGAATAAAATAATCGTCTTCGAATCCCCTTGAAAGGTATAAACACCAAACCTCGACGTTAGAACCCACTTCAATCGCCCTTCAAAATATATGTCACCAAATTCATTAAGTAACAAAATAAATAACAAATAAGAAACGAAAAATAACAAATAATTAACAAATTCAAAGTGTCAAATAGTAACAATATCAATAAGTAACAAACCTAATCCCTTAAAAATTATTAATGATGAACCTTAAATTAAAGTACAAATGATTAAAAAAAAAAGACAAATTACCTCACTTTAATCCCCCCAAATAAGTATCAGTGACAGAACCGAGAAATCTGAGCCCACCTGTGACAAAATCGAGACATATTAAGGCCTTTAGATTCCCTTGAAATATAAACCACAGAATAAACAACAGAATAAACTAAATTAACAAATCAAACGACAGAATATGGAGAATAACCAGAATAAACAACCAACAAATGACGGGGAATGAGCAATAAACAAAATAAACAATAAACGACAGAATGAAGATAATAACAAAATAAACAGAAATAACAGCACACAAAATATACAGAACACATACATTAAACGACAGAAGAGAGACACCTGGACGGACATCGATCCTCTTAGACGTATAAATGACACAATCAAGAAAGCTGAGCCCTCTTCAAACTTTAAAAACCAAGACCACGACCAAGACAAACGACAACTTAACTACTGAAACAAATCATCAGGATCACATTTCAACTTCTCTTAAAAATGTATAAACGACAAAACCAAGACTGATCAATACACTTCGATTCCTTTAAAAAAAAAACAAGAGTGTAAGTGACTGAACAGATGGTAGTGGCAGTTATGTTACTTATTCTTTCTTCAACGCAATAAAAAAGACAAAAAAGTGATTATTCTCTCGTGAGTTTGAAGTTAACAATTAGTAATAGTAATAATGAATAAAAAAAAGTAATATATGGAGGTGAGACTATAGTAAAAAATATATATATGTGGTATTTATGGTATATTGTTCGTCGTTATTATGGATATGATTGAAGAAATAAATTAATAGATATATAAATAATAAGGTTTTAAGAATATGTTAGAATGAGAGAGAGAGAGAGAGAGAGAGAGAGAGAGAGAGAGAGATCCGAGGAGTAATATTATATAAAACCATGTGTGTGTTTTAGGCGAGGGTTAAAACAACTCAAACAATCTTACAAACCAACCAACAAACAATCTACTTATGATACAATCTTGGTGAACATTAAAAAAGAATAAAAACTAATCATGGCGTTTCAGGACATCACTCTGGAAAAGAACCTTCAACCCTTTTATTTATCCTTTTGAAGTTTTGTTTTTGTTTGTGTGTGGGAGATAAAAATTGATATAGATACACAGATAGATAGATAGATAGATAGATAGACAGGTAAATAGATTGACAGATGGATAGATAGATAGATAGGTAGAGAGAGTTATAGATAGATAGATAGATAGATAGATAGATAGATAGATAAATAGATAGATAGACAGGTAAATAGATAGATAGATGGATAGATAGTTTGATAGATAGAGAGAGACAGAGAGATAGAGATAGATAGATAGAGATAGATAGATAGAAAGAAAAAGATAGATAGATAGATATTTAAACAGATAGACACAGATATTGATAGATAGAAAAAGAGAGAGAGAAAGAAAATAAACGGACAAAATTACAATGAAGAAAACAAACAGAAAACAACAACAACAACAACAAAAGAGGGCAGGTGAGGATAGGTAAGGAAAACAAAAGGTAAAGAAAATACAGGTAAAGAATTAATTAAGAAAACCGATAAAAACAAAAGAGGATCAAAGAAAACCAAAACATAGATGTAAGAAAAAGAAAAAAAGAAAAGACGAAAATGAAGAAAAGAGAAAAAAAAGAAAAAATACAAAAAAAAAAGAAAAATGGAGAAGATATTAAGAGAGGGAAGCGAAGAAAATAGCAAGAACACACACACACACACACACACACACACACACACACACACACACACACACACACACACACACACACCAAAAAAAAAAATCACAATCTTCTACGCAACAATTTTTTTTTTTTCCTCGACATCGATTTATATTTTTTTCGGATTCTTTTTTATTTTTTTATGTCAAGAAGAAGAAAAAATCCCTTGCGTTAAAATGTGACTAAGCGATCATTACCGACACGAGAGAGAGAGAGAGAGAGAGAGAGAGAGAGAGAGAGAGAGAGAGAGAGAGAGAGAGAGAGAGAGAGAGAGAGAGAGAGAGAGAGAGAGAGAGAGAGAGAGAGAGAGAGAGAGAGAGAGAGAGAGAGAGAGAGAGAGAGAGAGAGAGAGAGAGAGGAAGTAAGGAAGAAAGGAGGGGATGGGAATAAAAAAAGGAAACGACGGAAGGAAGGAGTGAGGAAAGAGGACAATAAGAAAGGTTAGAGGAGGAGGAGGAGGAGGAGGAGGAGGAGGAGGAGGGAGGAAGGGAAGGAGAGAGGAAGGCGGAAGTAAATAAAGAATGGAGAAGGGAAGGAGGAGAGGATGAAGGGAGAAAAGGGAGAGGAGGAGGAGGCGGAGGAGGAGGAGGAGGAGGTAAGGGGAAGAATCAGGAAGCAAAAGAGGAAGTAGAGGAAAGGCTGAAGTCCCTCCCCTTCTCCCCATCCCTCTACTCTCCCTCCCTTCCCTCTCCCTATCTTCCCCTTCACTCCCCTCCCTTCCCCTCACCCTCCTCCCCTTCCCCTCCCCTCACCCTCCCCTCCCCTCCATTTCCCCCTCTCCCCATCCTTCCCCTCCCTCCCCTTTTTCCCCTTCCCCTCCACGCAAACACGCAAGACAAGGCTATCCCCTCTCCCATTACCTTCCCTTCCCCTTCCCTTCCCTTACCTCCACTCTCCTCTCCATCCTCCTCCTCTCCTCTTGACCCCATATTCCCTCCCCTCCCCTTCATGTGACCTTCCTTTTCCCTCATTTGCCATCTCCTCTCTCTCCCTTTCCCCTCACCTTCTCTTCCTCATTTCACCTCCCTTTCCCTTCACTTACACTTCCCCTTTTCCCCTTCCCATCTTCCCCTCTTCCTCTTTCCCCTTCTCTCCTCTTCCCTTTTCCCCTCCCCATCTTCCCCTCTTCTTCTTTCCCATCCTCCCCTCTTCCCCTTTCCCCTTCCCTATCTTCCCCTTTCCCTCCTTCCCTTCCCCAATTTTTCCTTCTTCTCCCCTTCTTCCCCATACCTCCCCTTCACTCCCTAAAATGTACCTTTCCTTTATTATCCTTCCCAATACACAGGTAAAGGTTAATTAATCTAATAAACGTACCAATCAAGAGGTGTAAACAAACAGGTAAACAATTAAACCAACCAGGTGTAAACAAACAAACAAGGTGAAAACAGGTAGAAAGGTAAAGGCTAATTAATCTACAAGGTACTTAATTAAACAGGTGTGAACAAGTGTGAGGTCTTCAGGCCCACCAGGTGCACACAGACGAGTAGGTGCAGACAGGTGCGCAGACAGGTACGAGCTAATTAATTAAAGCGGCAGGTAAGCAATCAGACAAATGTTTTTGCTCCCACTGGTGTCATTTCACGGGACATTAACGGAGAGAGAGAGAGAGAGAGAGAGAGAGAGAGAGAGAGAGAGAGAGAGAGAGAGAGAGAGAGAGAGAGAGAGAAATAATTTTTGGTAAGAGAGTTTGTTCTCGTGCTATGAGGGTTAGAGAGGCTGGTCACAAAGGGTACCTGAGCCTTCGAACATCTATAAAACATGATCTCTACATTTCTACTCCGAATCGTGCCAAATCAATTCTCCAACTTGCTTAAAACTCTCTCATCAATTGAAAATGTCAAAATCTTGCAAATTCTATCATTCCAGAGAATTTTGCCCCCAGACAGAAATATCAAACTGGCACTGCAGCTGTCACATCTGTCTCTGAAGCTGAACTCTTCGCTCAAACATTCTCTGAAAATTCCACTCTGGACGATTCAGGGCATATTCCTCCTATTCATCCCCCGTCTGACTCAACTATGTCTATTATTAGAATTCTTAAGAACGAAGTTTTCTATGCTTTCTCTGGCCTAAATTCTCAGAGGGCTTATGGACTCGATGGAGTGCCTCCTATTGTAGCAGCGACGGGCCAAATTTGTGGCTTTACCGTGTGCCAGCGACGGGCCAAATTTTTGCCATGATATAAACCCCAAAAAATAGATGATGCATAAACTGATCACAAATTCGTTGATATATATTATGAAATGGTTTGTGTGAGTGATGATCTTTTCTCATTTCTCTCGCTTAGAGGGGCCTTTAAGAAACATGATCCCTGCTGCTACCGGATTAAAAACTGTGCATCCGTGCTGACACCCTGCCTGGTCAAACTCTTTCAACTTTGCCCCTCAACATCTACCTTTACTTTCTGCTGGAAGTACGCCTACATACAGGTAAAGGTTAATGTGTCAGAGAAGAGTGACCGTTTTTACCCATAACACTACAGCCCTATAGCTTTGCTGCCCTATCTTTCTTAAGTTTTGAAACAGAAGAAAGGTAAAGATGAATTTGGGAGCATACGCTGTAGCTTGCGTGCCTCCGTGCTCATCTCCGTCTGATTGGCCCTTGAGCCTGTGGTGGGTGAGAACCCATTACCCCGGGACACAGGGCCGGTGTGACATCCGGGTTACCATAGTTTACCTTCCTCATGTTTCCCCGAGCCCACGGATTCGTAGATAGGTACGCTAACCACTTCACCACGGAGGCACAGTCCTTAACAAAAAAGTTCCTAGGCATCTATCAACTTCCAACCTTCTATCTGATCACCAGTGTGGGTTCCGCTAGGAGCTTTCTACTGGCGATCTTCTTGCCTTTCTCCTTCCTCCACCTCCACCAGTCACTCGACACAACATTCCAAACACCTATCCCCTATTCTTCGATAACACTAAACTCTCACCTTCTTCCACAATAAACGTTATTGGCCTATCCTTAACTAAAAATCTCAACTGAAAACTTTATATCACCTCTCTTGCTAAATCAGCTTCCTCGAGGTAGGACATTTTGCATCGTCGCCGCAGACTCTTTCCCCTCCCATATGCTGTTCATATACAGGGACCTTGTCCGCCCTTGTATGGAGTATGCATCTCTGTAGGGGACTCCACACACAGCTCTCTTGGACAGAATGGAGTTGAAGGCTCTTCGTCTCCTCAACTCCCCTCCTCTTACTGACAGTCTCCTACCACTTAAATCCCGTCACAATATTGCCTCTCTTTTCATCTTTTACCGATATTTTCACGCTGACTGCTCTTCTGAACTTGTTAACTGCATGCATCCCCCCTCACGCGGCCCCGCCGCACTCGACTTCCTAATTTCGCTCATTCCTATGTTATCCACTCCCTAATGGAAGAGTTAACCTGCATCTTCATTCTTTCACTCCTTTCGCTTATAAACTCATAAGTGCCTTCCTCCGTCTGTATATCCCATTCCCTGCAGATCTGAACTTTTTAAGAAAGGAGAATCAAAACACCTCTCCACCCGATAATGACTCTCCTCCTGCCACTCAATCAACGCAGGAGCAGCGCTGACGGGCTCCTTTCTTTGATCTTTATTTTACCCTCGAGCGAATTCGTTTACTTAAAAAAAAATACAAAGAAGAAAAACAAATAAAAGATAGCAGGAAAGGAAGGGGAGGGGAAGCGGGTAAGAAAGGAGTGAATGGAAGGAGGAGGAGGAGGAGGAGGAGGGGGAGGAGGAGAGGGGGAATGGAGGAGGAGACAATTATAAGGAAGGGTTAAGGAAGATCAAGAGGAACAGGAAGTAAGAGAACCAAATTATATAAAAAAAGAGAAAAAATAAAAAAGTACAGAAAAAGAAAAATGTATACGGAGAGAGAGAGAGAGAGAGAGAGAGAGAGAGAGAGAGAGAGAGAGAGAGAGAGAGAGAGAGAGAGAGAGAGAGAGAGAGAAAGCAAACTCAAGGTCGGCGTGAGTCACCTGGTTAGTTCCGGTTCCCGTCACCGCCGCGTGTTACCTGCCGCCTGTAAGTAAGTGAGTAAGACACCCAAATTATAAGAATAAAGAAAAAAAAAAGTACTTAAAAAGAAAAATGTATACAAAAAGAAGAGAGTGACAGAAAGCAAACACAAGGTCGGCGTGAGTCACCTGGCCAGTTCCGGTTCCCGTCATCGCCGCGTGTTGCCCGCCGCCTGTAATTGCCTGAACGCCCTGACTCACACCTGTCCAATGCCACACCTGACACACTGCCACGTGCAATCAACCTTCATGACCTCGTGTACCTCGCTTATCTCATGAATCTAATCCGCATAGTAAGTTGTTGTAAAAAAAAAAAAAGTAGCAGTAGAAGTAGTAGTAACAGTAGTGGAGGTCGTAGTGTTAGTAGTAGAAGTAGTAGTAGACGTAGTAGTAGCAGTAGTAGTAGCAGTAGTAGTAGTAGTAGTAGTAGTAGTAGTAGTAGTAGTAGTAGTAGTAGTACATGATGACGATGATAGCCTTTCCAACAGATATGTTACAATTTTTATTACGGACAAATGATTAATCTGAAAAAAAAAAAACTAAAACATTATCTATCACGGTTAGGCGGTGGCTGAATGGTTAGTGTGCTGGGCTTTCATTCACCACGACATGGACAACGTCGGTTCGAATCCCCACGCTACCACCTGGGATTTTTCAGTCACCGCCGAGTGGCCGAAGTCTACCCACGTGCTGTCCAGAGACCACCCATCAACCCGGACTCTAGAAGAAACCGTCCAGTGAATCAAGAATGAGTTCCGGGGGGCAGCATGAGCCAAGCATAACTGGCGACACTATAAAAAAAAATTGCCTACGCCACGACGGGCTTGGGGTGACCATCTGGCCCCTGAAGAAAGCCTACCGGCGCTGTAGGCGGGGATGTGAAAAAAAAATCATAACACACACACACACACACATACACACATAGCTACACAGTGACGATAAATGCAAAGTTTTATTTTCCTTTGATGAAATACATCATGCCAACGAAAAAAATATATATCAAGGATCATAATTAGAAATATAATATTAATCTAACTTCGAATTAATTAGCTTAGAAATTGCCGATAAGATGAAATCTCTCTCTCTCTCTCTCTCTCTCTCTCTCTCTCTCTCTCTCTCTCTCTCTCTCTCTCTCTCGTCACCTCATTAGCGCCCCGCCATCGCCATTACTCCTCCTCACGCTTATTACCTCCACAACTACACACCTGTCCGCATAATCACACCTGCGGGGCCAATTAACACCTGTCGGCCTAATTACCTCCAGGCGCCCTCGCTCGACCTGTCGCCGCCCGTGATTACCTGCTCCATCAATTGACTCGCCGCCCAGCTGAAGGGAAAGGAAGCATTCACTCACCCGACCGTTAAGCTGTTATGTTGCCTTTCCTCTTTTATCATCACTTACACAACTGATTTATTTTCTTTCTTATTCTTTGTCTGTTCACTTATTTATTGCGTTCTTTTCTTACAGGAGCGATTATAAAGTCCTAATTATATATAAATTCCACGAGTTTCTTTTTGCTCTTAGATATATCTACATACATACATACATACATACATGCATACATACATACACATATACACACACAAAGCTATGAACCTGTTGGGGCCGGGTTCGTATCCCGGCCTGGGCAGTCGGCGCGCGACCCACCAAATGAGTATCTAGGTAAGCCAAGAGAAGGCACATACACCCGGATGTCACACTGGCCCTGTGTCCAAGGGTAATGAGTTCTCTCCCACCACAGGTTCGAAGGTTAATAAGATGGACACTAACCACTAGAAGAATAAACATAAGAAACATTATCATTATTGCTTGTAGAGATGGTAATAGCAGGGGAGGTGGTGGCAGAGTGGTCAGCGTCAGCGGGCGGGCGTCTCACCCGCCGCTACAAACTGACAATTTTCAGTCACCGCCGAGTGGCTTAAGACTACCCACACGCTGTCCTGAAGACTTCTTATCAGCCCGGAGGCTAGATTCTCTCTCTAAAAGAGAGGGTAAAAAAAATAGCTCTGGGGACAGCATGAGCCAAGCAAGACGGCGCCACTATAAACACTTGCCAGAGCCATAAGGGTCTGGGGCCGACCACCAGGCTCCACCCAGAAAGTCTACCGGCGCCAAGGCAGAAACGTTAAAAAAAAAATTGTAGTATAGTGATGTCAGTACAACTGTTATTCATTAAAAGTGTCTGAATCATGACTCAAGTAATAAACGCATAAAGAAAGGACGTGAACGTTTTTGTCCCAGTGAAAAAATATCAAGGAAAGCAAAGCATCTTAATTTTGAAGCTTTAACTTTTTACTTTCTCCACACACACACACACACACACACACACACACACACATATCGCTTCGATAGCTCTGTCGGTTAAAGTGCTGCGCTGCCAGGCTTCGCGGCGTGGTAGAATGAGGTTCGAGCCCCGCTCAGGCCGGATTTTTTCTGCTGACTAGGAGTGGTTACTGTCCCCCCTTGAGCAAGGGGAACCAAGGGGTGTGTGGTCTGTGAAGGTCCAGGCAGTACCCAGAGATCGACTAATGAGCCTTGCTCTAATCGAGAGGGTACTTGCTGGCGATTGCGAGTCAAACTCGTGATCAGGCCGTGGTGGTGAATTATACACACACCGTAGTGCAGTGTTCAACACGTTCGCCTCACAATCGAGAAGTGCCGGGTTCGATTCCTGAGTGGATTGGAGACGTGCCGTGCCGGCCTTGTCCACCCAGCAGTGAATGGGTGCCCGATGTCAATCAGGGGTTGTGTCCCTCTTCCCGGGTGTGTGGCTGGCAGGTTTCAGCCGCACCCAGAGATAGGTCACTGTGAACTCCGATCGCAGTCGGGGACAGTACTATAATTATAGTGAGTCTATCGCGTAGTCACACCATAGTGAATTACGCAGAGACACTAAAGCGCTATGGTTTCCGACTTTACTTAAACGTTTTCTTTGATGAGCAGAGTACACAGAATATGGAATTTTTAAACGTGCAACTATACAAAACTGGTATCATTCTAGTGTTTGCCCATGCTCAGCCCACGCAACCAAAATTAGCTAGGGGGCCTTTGAGACTGCGGGGAATGCGGCAGTAAACATTAAATGCGTCGTAAATACATAGTTTTTGAGTTATGGGGGGTTGAAAAATACCCGAGCTGAGTAGCTAAGACCACGTAGATCTGCTTGGGTTGCAGGAGAGCGCTGCCCCTCACACCGAAGCCGCCGTGAGCTGGGATTGAACTCGAAACCTTTCAGCCGCGAGTGAGAGGCTGCGAGTACAATTCCAGCTCACGGCGGCTTTGTAGCGCCCTCCTGCAGCGATCCTGGCCGGGCGTGTGGGAGGGAGTAGCAAAAAGAAAAAAAGTTGTTCATTACTGGAGGAAGGCTGTATATTTGTTTTAAAGAGGAGCTCGAGTATGTCTTCATCCACTAAATTACCGTGAATATATACCTAAAAACTGCAAATCTGAAGAAGAAAACCTTTACTCATATAAAAATTTCTCCTCTGGTCGTCATTCTTAGCGTCAGGGGTTGAAACACACGAAACTTTTAAGAGCTAGGAAGGGGAAGGATGAAGGTAAGGGATGTTGGTGATGGAGGTGAAAGGAAGGAAAGGAAGAGAGATGGGACTGGAAGAAGATAAAGAGGAGGGAGGTTACTGAAAGACATGGGAGGGAAGGAGAAAGTTATGGTGAAGGAGTTTGGGTTTGGTGATGGGAAAGAGAAAGATTAATAACATTCTTGCAGGGGCAGAGTAACAAGACGCCTCTCCATCCGAAATGAACCTCTCTTTTGGGCATTCTTTTTTATTTTCTTGTACAGGAGTAGTGGTAGTTTTTTTTTTTTTTTGGGGGGGGGAGGGGGTCCTTTAACTAGCTGCTTCCTTTACCATAAAAAGAAATGCATCTCCCTCTGTGGATTTCTAAGTCAAGTCTTTGTGTCATATCTTTAAACATTTCGTCACCCAAGCACACATATTTGCTTCTGTACCGTCAACTCAAGGAAACACTCATTAGAACCCAACTGACCTTCTTTTCGGCCTTTGGAATTAGTTGGTGGGGCGTGGAAGTTTAACAATACCGACCAGTCTCTCCACCTCACTGTCTCTCCCACATGGACCCACAGCCTTCCTCGTGCAACAGGTGCCCTTTTTTATTTTATTTTAATCAAGGGAATAGTACGAAGAGGAAGTGGGTTAGTGGTGAAGGTGCAGGTTGGGAATAGGAAAGACAGTAGGGATCAAAAACTACTCCTGTAAATGCCCACAACTCCTACGAAAGCCTTGTCAAATATGTCTGATGTTGTTTATTGTTTATCGGGCACCTTATTTGTCTTCCATTCCCTCGCCTCTCCTCGCCAAACCATCCCGGCTCCTCTTCTTTATCTCCTCACTAATACTTCCCACTCCTGCTATCCTCGTTTCCTCATGTCTTGAAAATTCTTCGAGTCATATAAAAAATGAACTTCAACTGTACTCTTTCTACCACACCACACGGCTCCTCCTCCTCCCTTCCTCCCTCCTCCTCTCTTCTCTCCCCCTTCTCTCTCCTCCCTCCCTACTTCCCTCCCTCTCAGACCACGCAGCTCCTCCCCTCTCTTCCACCCTTCCCCCTCTCCTCCTCCTCCCCTCTCATTTCCTTCTGCCTCCTTCCATCCCTCCAATGACCGGTATAGTTTTCCTCCCTCCCTCCCCTCCACTGTCCTTCTTTACCCTTTTTCGGTCTGCCTACCAAGAGTTGATGCCGATAGAAATAAAAAAATAAAAATAAAACATTCCTTCTTAACAAATGTCACCACAGGACGACAAACAGTCTCTAACAGTAACACCAAAAGGGTCGTGCCAATCTCCTGCAAAGCACCATTGACCACACACGCGACTGCTCGTTGACTAATTTGACAGTAAAGGAAGTAAACAAAGCAAGCACTAGGCAACGCTGGTGTAGACATATTAGAGAACTGGCATCCAAAGACATAACTACTTGTTGACTAATCTGCAAGTAGGAGAAAAATAAGACTAACTATTGTCCAACCACTTCACAAATAGTCCGTTTGGGCGTTCGATTCCGCGGGTCATTTCCTCCCTTCTGCTCTGCCACAGTCCCAACACCTGTCTCTTCCTCTCATATGTAAAGGGGCTATTACACTGGGCAAATTTTCCGTGGATCTTCAGTCGAGCCACGATTTTTGCCTGGCGTGGTTCTCATATTTCCGTGGTGTTCTGACGTGTCCACGATCTTCCAAAACTACGGTAGATTTCACAGATGGACAGCGGAATTACTCACCATCAGCAGCAGCAGCAATAACGAGAAACAAATGAGAACCACGCTAGCGGAAATCGTGGTTTGACAGAAGATCCACGGAAAATTTGCCCAGTGTAATAGCCCCTTTAGCTATAGGTAACATATGAGAGAGAAAAATAGGTGTTGGGCTTGTGTGGCAGAGCAGAGGGGAGGAAAGACCCCGCGGAATCAAACGCCCAAACGGAGAGAGAGAGACCGACGCTATTTCCCACTCAAGAGGTACAGAAAATGGTGGTCACCTTCAAAAAGACTAAACTCTGCACCTTACAGCCTTGTCCAGTTACAAGTTCCAAATAACAGTATAGTTCCTGTACTTACTTAGCTTTCCCTGATGTGGTGACGCGGGGCTGAGGCGAGGAGATGGATGGAGATGATGAGACGATGAAGAGACATAACGTGACACTCCACACTCACTGTCCATTTCACACTGAGGGCCTAGTGAGTAGTGACTAGTGAGTACTGACTAGTGACTAGTGAAGGCGCAGCATTGCCAAATTATCGTACTGAACATTGTATTTACCATTCTTAAGCCTCAAATTCTTCTAACCTACACAAATAACGATAGAGAATTAAATGAGCTAGCGTTAAAACTGTTATTCATTGAGGTTTGTTTGTTTTTTGCTGTAGTTATCGGTTGGAAACTACGAAAAAATGCAATGCGAGGAGTACGATAGTTTGGGAACGCTGAATTGAGGGGCCGCAGGGCATATCCAGAGTGGGTTGCCAGCGTTCACAAGTAACCAGACAATAAAGGCTTCATAATCCTACTGGTTTTCTCTTTCCCGTTTGTATTTTTGGAGATGGATAAATATTTAATAAACAGCGATGCGAAAGAGCAAGTGAATGACAAGATGCACAACAGTTTATCTTGCTTGTTTGTCTGTATCCTTCATGGTCCGAACTGCTTCAGAGGAGAGTGTTCGAAGCTTCGTGTCCCTCCGCGTCCTGAGCACCTCGTTATGTACACACACACACACACACACACACACACATTTAGACGCTCATTTCAGTGCATATACTTTTATTTCAACAGACAATTAATAATAATAATAATAATAATAATAATAATAATAATAATAATAATAATAATAATAATAATAATAGGAGAAGGAGGAGCAGAAGAACGATTGGGAGGTAGAGAGAGAGAGAGAGAGAGAGAGAGAGAGAGAGAGAGAGAGAGAGAGAGAGAGACGTAACAACCGTGACCAGCGATTCGAATGTTAACACACGCAAATATGTCTTTTTTTTTTAATGAAGGCAATTAATTTGATGAAAGTACAAGAATAAAAGAACATTAAAAGAGACGGAATTGCAGGCTAAAAACGAATTAAAGATTTAGGAAGAGAATGAAAGTCAAAAATAAAAGAAGTTGAGGAAATAGACAAAATATCGAGACTTATTGATATAAAAGAAGAAAAGATCAAAAATAGTTAGTTGTACAATTCTCCTAAACCATTAAAAACATGGAAGATAGGAGCCATCACAGTTCATCACACTCAAGTAATATCAAAGTCATATAACACGTTTTACCTTACAATAAAAAAAATACTTATTACAATTATATAAAAGAAAGTCAATATATATTACTTACACGGAGACGAAACAAAAACAAATGACAGTCGGTAATATTTCCATAATGACATTCGAATAAAAAGGGATTTAAATTTCTTACTCAAAACAAGGCTTCTCTTTTTTTCCACCTTTTCTCTTTTCTTCGTGTTTGCTTCCCTTTATCTTCCTGTTTTCTTTCTCTTTTCCACATTTCCTTTCCTCTTTCTCCTCTTTCCTATCGTATCTCCCTTTTCTCTTTTTTTTTTCTTTCCTGCTTTATTTTCTCTTCCTATTTTTCTCTTCCTTTCCACACTTTCCTCCCTTTTCTCCTCCTTCCTACAGTACCTCCCTTTTCTTCCTCTTCCTTTCCCTCGTTTCTCTCACTTTTCTCCACTTTATTTGCCTTTTCCTCCTTGTTTTCTTCTTCCTTTCTCGGTTTTCCTCTCTTTTCTTCCCTTTCCTTTTTTTTTGTCCTTCGTATCTACATAATAAAAAACAATAATCTAAACATTTTTTCTTCCTTTCTTCTCCTTTTCCTCTCTCTCTCTCTCTCTCTCTCTCTCTCTCTCTCTCTCTCTCTCTCTCTCTCTCTCTCTCTCTCTCTCTCTCTCCAGTCTTTTTTTTCCTTGTTCTTCCGTCTATTTTCTCCTTTATTTTGCTATTTTGCCTTCTTATTCGTTCCTTTACCTTTCGTTATCTCTGCTCCCTTTCCTTTCCCTCCCTCTCCTCCCTCCCCTCTTTCCAATAATGACGAAGGGAGGGAAGTCTGTAATCACCCTTTATAAAACCAAGTAAGTTAGACTCGGCCCTCCCTTTTTCCCTCCCTTCTCTCTTCCTTCAATCTCCCTATTGGTTTATAAGGGAGATGATCACAAATTTCACATATTAATAAAACCAGTAAAGTTAGATTCGCCCCTTCCTTATTTTCTCCCTTCTCTCTCCCTTTTCTCACTTTTGGTTTATAAGGGAGATGATCACAAATTTCACATATTAATAAAACCAGTAAAGTTAGATTCACCCTTTCCTTATTTTCTCCCTTCTCTCCCTTTCATCTCCCTTCTCTTTTTACTCCCTTATAGGTCAAAATGGAAAAAAATTACTCAGAGCAGTTTGTCACCCTTTATAAAACCAGGATAGATAAACTCGGGTCTTCCTTGTTCCCTCCCTTTCCTCCCTTCTATCTCCATTATCGCCCTGATCTCCCTCCTAGTAGTTAAAAAGGGAGAAAAGGGAGGTAAACAAGGTAGTATGTATAGTTTTTTACACCGGGAAAGTTCAGTTCGGTTCTTTCTTTTATCTCCCTTTCCCCTCCCTTTTTTCCTCCTTTCCTCTCCCTCTCCCTTCTCTCCCATATTGTTAAAAAAGGGAGATAAGTCAAAATAGTGGACCATACCAGGAAAGCTCGACTCGGCATTTCCTTCTCTCCCTTCCTTCTTTCTTTTTTTCTCCCTTTTTCTCCTTTTTCCATTCTTTCCCTGCTAATCTAAAAGGGAGAAAACAAGGACCGTGACACCGGGGAAGTTAGATTCGGTCCCTCCTCATCCCCTCCCTTCTGTCCCTTTCCTCTCCATTCCCCTCCCCGCTGGTTCAAGAGGGGGATGATATAGTTAGCTCCGGTTCCTCTTCATCCCCTCACTTCTCTCCCTGTCCTCTTCTCTCCCTTCCCTTCCCTCTAGTTCAAAAGGGAGATAACCAAGTCCGTATCGTCAGTCACACCGGTTCGGCCATTCTTCATCACCTCCCTTCTCCCCCTTTCCTCACTCCCCCTTCCCTCCCTGCTAGTTCAATAGGGAGATAATATAGTTAGCTTCGCCTCTATTTCATCACTTCACTTCTCTCCCTTTCCTCACTCCCCCTTCCCTCCCTGATAGTTCAATAGGGAGATGATACAGTTAGCTTCGCCTCTTCTTCATCAACTCCCTTCTCTCACTTTCCTCTCCTCTCGCCGCTACTTCAAGAGGGATATGATCCAGTCGGTGAAGTTAGTGACCCTCGTGTACACGCCCGGGAAGTCCGCCTCGGCGCACCGGAAGCCGAAGGACACCACGCCGACGAGCCGCCATCGGCCCTCCAAGAACATGACCATGGGGCCGCCGCTGTCACCCTGCACGGACCAAGAAAGGCGGTTAGGGTGGTGATAGGAGTGGCTTATGAGTGGTTTATGAGTGGTTTATGAGTGGTTTATGAGTGGCTTATGAGTGGTATATGAGTGGTTTATGAATGGTTTATGAATGGTTTATGAATGGTTTATGAGTGGTTTATGAGTGGCTTATGAGTGGTTTATGAGTGGTTTTTGAATGGTTTATGAGTGGCTTATGAGTGGTTTATGAGTGGCTTATGAGTGGTTTGAGTGGCTTATGAGTATGAGGGTGTGTGAGGGTTCTAAGAGTGGTTTAAGAGTATAAATACCTATCCTTAACTTTCCCTATCTCTCCCTGGGCGGAGTGGAAAAATTTGGGCGGCTTTTCCGATACCCTACGCCCCTGTCCACCCAGCAGTGAATGGGTACCAGGTATTAATCGGAGGTTGTGTCCCGTCTCCTGGGGTCTGTTCCCTTCTCCTATAATTCCTTCCCCCTCTTGTCTCTCTCCGGCATATGACCACAGATGTTGCGCCGACTAAACGAAACTTTCCAACTTTTTCCCTCTATCTCTCCCTCTTTCTATATATCTCCCTCCCCCTACCTGGCACGCGTCCTGGTTCCCCACGCCGGCGCACAGCGTGGTGTTGTTGATGGCGATGTTCCTGAAGCGGCGGTACTTCTCGGCGCAGTCCTTCTCGCTGATGACGGGCAGGCTGACGTGAAGCAGACGAGGCGACGACACGTTGTCTGCCGGGGCGGGGGAGAGAGGGGTGGCAGGCAGCGTTACCAGATTATCGTACTTTGAAGATTGGATTTATCATTCCCATGCTCCAAGACGGTCGTAACCACACAAACAACGATAGAAAATTAGAGTTTGCTTTAAAACTGTTATTCATTGATGTTGGTTTGTTCTTTTGCTACAGTTATCGGTCAGAGACTAAGAAAACTCAATGCGATGATTACGATAATTTGGCAACACTGGGTGGCAGGCAGCGGTACCAGATTATCGTACTCAGAACATCGAATTTTCCCGTTTCTGTCCGATAACAATTGTAGAAAAACATCGATAATTAACCATCTGAGCTCTAATTGTAAATGTATATCGTTACCAGTGTAGGCTCGACAGCTTTGGGCCTCAAGCAGACGAAAAAAGTATGCCTAGTACGACAATCTGGTAACGTTGGTGGCAGGTAGGAAACAAAGTTGCTAGATTGTCGTACTCAGCCTCTTATTTTTACCGACTTCTGACCCAAAAACTGTCTCGTGGACCCCAATAAGGAGATTCACTTATAATTATCGTTAAAATAGTTCATTCCTGATGTTTCTTGGCAATAATTAGGCGTCAGAAACCGGTATTTACTCTGCTCTGAGGCTCTGAGTACGATAATCTGGCAACAGTGGTAAGAAAGAGGACTACTTCAACGACGATCAAAACAGCAGCATCTACCATGACTATTACTACGACTAAAAACGCCAACAACTGCTATTACTATTATTGCTATGACAAATTACTATCAATACAACCCCTGTTTATGCATCTTTTATTACTACAACAATCACAACTAAAACTATAACTACTATTACTACAACTACTATTACTACAACTACTATTACTACAACTACTATTGATACAACTATTATTACTACAACTACTACCACAACTACCACTACCACTACTACCACTACAACCACTACAACACTCACTGAAGGACACGGCGCCCCATCCCGCCACGTAGCCGCTCCTCCTGACCAGCGGCTCCGTCTTGAGGGACTCCGAGAGGGGAAGGCACACGGGCACGATGGCCTCTGAAGGGGGAGGGAGGAAGAGTTAGGGAGGGGGAGAGAGAGGGAGGGGGAGGTAATGTTATACGGATGAAAGATTAAAGTAGAGTTTGGACATATTTATGGTTGGGGAGATTTGGCGAATAACCGCGATCAGGAGCTGCCGTGTGTAGGCCGTCTGCGTGACCTCCTGTAGACTCCTGATATCTATGCGTATTTCTGAATGGTACACGTGGATAACAAACACTATATATATCCACACAAATACCTGGAAGAGATAAACACCAACCCTCCCACGTATGAACTCTCGCTTTCATCCACTTTCTCCTTCATTCTCTCATTCTCACAGGTGCAAAATACTATTAATTTCATATACTTTGGAGGACACACATACACATACACACACACACAAACAGACATACAAACACAACACCCTCCCACACACACCTCCCTCTCTCCTTCCTTCCTTCTGTCCCTCCCTACCTTCTTCTCTCCTTCCCTTCCCTTTCCTTCCCTCTGTCTCTTCCTTCTCTGCTCTCTCCCTTTCCCTTCCCTCTCTCTCCCTGTCTCTTCCTTCCCTTCCCTCTCTTTCCCTCTGTCTCTTCCTTCCCTCCTCTCTCCCCTTCCTTCCCTTTCCTTCCCTCTGTCTCTTCCTTCCCTCCTCTCTCCCCTTCCCTTCCCTCTTTCTACCTGTCTCTTCCTTCCCTTCCCTCTCTTTCCCTCTGTCTTTTCCTTCCCTCCTCTCTCCCTTTCCCTTCCCTCTCTCTCCCTGTCTCTTCCTTCCTTTCCCTCTCTTTCCCTGTCCTTTCCTCCCCTCCTCTCTCCTCATCCCTTCCCTCTCTTTCCTTCGGTCTCTTCTTACCCTCTTCTCTCTCCTCCCTCTCCCACTCTTTCCCCTTCCTCCTCCCCTCTCTTCCCCCCTTCATCGACACTCACGCTTCCTGAATTTGACGGGGCGGGACAGCTTGAGCACGGCGATATCGTTGGCGAAGGAGGACGGCGTGTTGTAGCTCGGGTGCAGAGTTCGAGTCGCGATGTCGAAGTCCTCGTGTTTGGTATCGTCTTCCCTGTTCAAGTCATGTTCCCCGAGGCGCACCACCTTCCTGGGAAGTGGGGGGGGGGAGGGGGGATGAGTAAAGAAGGTGTGATGATGAAGGGTGTGACGGAGGTATAAGGAGGTGTGTGGTGTGGTGACAAAAAATATACCTACAAAAAATATGAAAAACTGTGCAAAACGGCGTGTGTGAGGATAAAAGAAAGTATGAAAAAGGTGTGTGGTACTTCTACTACTACTACTACTACTACTACTATTACTACAACTATTACCACCACTACCACTACCACCACCACCGCCACCACTACTCACAGGTCGTCGCGGTCCTTGATGCAGTGGGCGGCGGTCACCACGTGCTGGTCCGTCACAAGGGCGCCGCCGCACAGGAACTGCACCTTGCCGCGGACGTTCTCGTAGCCCAGAGCCGCCAGCCAGGGGTGGGCGCCTGGGGATGGAGGGGTGAGAATAAGGATACAGGCATACGTAAATAGAGGCAGGTATAGTCGGCAATAGCGTATCAAAAATAGAATAGAATACAAAAGAAGAGAAGGAAGAAAAAAAGAAGAGAATTTGAACAAGGCGTCTATAGATTTTGCTCAAATTTTCTTCAGTCGACCATTGGGTGTTCGATACTTTTTTTTGCCAACTGTACAGATGTAGATGCAGGTATACATATAGCAGGTACACACACAGAAGCAGATACACACAGATAAGCAGGTACACACACACAGAAGCAGGTACACACAGAGAAGCAGGTACACATATCAACAGGTACACATATACACGTAGAAGAAGGTACACAAACACACTACATACTTAAGCACGCACATACATTACATACATACATTACTTCAAACTTAAATTCATGTAACGAGACAGACAGACACAGCCAAAGGTAACAGATTTATACAGACGCACAGACATACAGAGACAGTGAGAAACAGACCTAGTAACACACACACACACACACACACACACACACACACACACACACACACACATACAACCCTCCCCCCACCCCCCCACCCCCACACACACAACCCTCCCCATCCCCCCCCCACAAACACATAACCCGCCCCCCCCCCCCACACACACACGCAGGTCAACTATCCTTCGCGTATCCTTGGGGCCTTACCGATGGGCGGCTCTGATCCTCCTACGATCCTGACGGCGGCGAGGGAGTCACTCTTGCCACACGAGTCCTGCGGGAGGCGGTTCAGGCCGGTGTTGGCGGGGGGCTCCTCAGTCGTGGTGGTGGTCGCTGGGGGTGAAGGGTGGTGGTGGTGATGAGGGTGGTAGTGGTGGTCAGGGGAAGGGGAGGGGGATTGATGATAAAAGCGTAAGAAAGAAAAAAAGAAAGAAAGCAGGGAAGAAAAATGAGCAAGAACAAGAACAAAGACAAGAATAACTGTATGAAAAAAGACCAAGAACAAGAAGAAAAGAACAACAGGAACAACAACAAGAGGAAAAACAAGAAAAATAGAAAAGCAAGAAAAGAAGAAAAAGTAGAAAAGAAGAAAAAAGAAGGTGAAGGAGAAGAGGGAAGACTGCTAGTCACATGTTATTCAACCCCCCAAAGAAATTATAAATAACCGCGGGGAAAAAAAACACTAACAAACACTAACAAACACTAACAAACACTAACAAACACTAACAAACATAGAAAAAGCAAGCAAATATATATACAGCAATAAGCAAATCAATAAAAAAAAAATCGCAAACAATGTCAAACAGCTTCTTAAAACTAATAAAAAGTGACTAAAGCGACAACCAAGGAAGTCTTAATATCTACAAACACTAAAAGAGAGGCGAGAAAACTAGAAAAAAACAAAACAAAAGCCAACTAATTAGCGAGGCCACACCTGCGTCAAGCCTTACCTGGTTCCTCTTCCGAGTCGACAGGTGTGCTCTCAACAGGTGTGGCGGTGCTGGTAATGTCTGGGGCGGTGGTGGAGGGGGTAGTGGAGGAAGTGGTGGTGGAGGAAGTGGTGGTGGAGGAAGTGGTGGTGGATGAGGAGGTGGTGGAAGAGGGCGGAGGTGAAGAAGTAGTGCTGGATGTGGAGGTGGAGGTAGAGGCAGTGGAGGAGGAGGAAAGAGGAGGAGCCTCACCACCAACAGGTTGAACGTCAGTTGGGGTCGCAGGGGAGGGTGTGGGGGTCGCTGGAGGAAGAGTAGGGTCTGTGGGAGGAGGAGGGGAGGTAGGAGGCAGCTTTCCCATACCTCCACAACAGACAATCGGCGTGGACTGGTCGTAGTAGCACACACTCCTGCGGTGGTGGTGGTGGTGGTGTGGTGGTGGTGTTGTGGTGATGGTTTGGTTGTGGTAGTGTTGGTGGTGTGGTGGAGATGGCGTGGTGGTTGGTGTGGGGGAGAAAATAAAAAAGAAATTAAGTCAGGAGAAAGCGAAGAATATACTAATAAAATAGATATTCTCAAAGTAAATTATTAAGACTACCCACATGCTGTCCTGAACACCGCCTTTCAACTCGGTCTCTGGTGAAACTCTCAAGAGGTGATTTAGCGGAGCTCTGAGGGGCAGCATGAGCCAAGCAAGAATGGCGCCACTATAAAACACTTCCCTGCGCCATTAACGGGCTGGGGGTAACCATCAGGCCCCATCAAGAAAGCCTACCGGCGCTATGGGCCAAGGCGTAAACCAAATATTGTATGCCAATGTGACGTGATTTATAGTCTTGTAATTCATATTCTTGCACAATTCTCTTTTTTAATTATCATGAACATCCCTCAGGTATGGCCATATACCTCGCTTCTTCCATGAAACTTTTACCTTATCATTGTTTTGCTTATCTCCCAAACTTGTTTTCCGCGCCCTATTACGATTTCTTAATTCTGGGGATAAGTATCAAATAGCCAGAAACAACACATGGCTCATTGTTAACACTGAAGAATTTGTTCCCTTATTAGTTTGAAGAAGTTGTATGCCTCACAAAAATGTTCACTGCATACATATCAAACAACACAACAAGGCTAACAACTCAGTGATAACAACAAAACCATTCATTTTCGCCATCCTGACATGAACTGTGCGCCCGAGACGATGCTCAGAATCTCACGAGTGGCGGGGGTGTTACGTCGCTGCCCCGCCACGAGAACCCTGGGCGAGGGAAAAGGCGGATGAGGAAGCAGACGAGGCCGACCTTCTGACCATTGTGCGGCTCCTGTGAATGGCTTGGCGGCGAGCGACGACAAAAGCTCGATTAACAAAGACAGTCCAGGAAGCCGCTACCTCATCGAAGTTCAAGTCCAGTGCGACCGTTCCAGTCCAGTGATCTTATGCAGGACCAAGGGGCATGTAGTGTTGTTCTAATGTAACGTGGTCTATATCAAAACATCAACCACAACTACTACCCCACACCCAGGACTGCCAAGTTATCGTACTCAAAACATCGCATTTATCAGTTCAAGGGCCCAAAACATCGCATTTATCAGTTCAAGGGCCCAAAACATCGCATTTATCAGTTCAAGGGCCCAAAACATCGCATTTATCAGTTCAAGGGCCCAAAACATCGCATTTATCAGTTCAAGGGCCCAAAACATCGCATTTATCAGTTCAAGGGCCCAAAACATCGCATTTATCAGTTCAAGGGCCCAAAACATCGCATTTATCAGTTCCAGGGCCCAAAACATCGCATTTATCAGTTCAAGGGCCCAAAACATCGCATTTATCAGTTCCAGGGCCCAAAACATCGCATTTATCAGTTCAAACATCGCATTTATCAGTTCAAGGCCCAAAACATCGCATTTATCAGTTCAAGGCCCAAACATCGCATTTATCAGTTCAAGGCCCAAACATCGCATTTATCAGTTCAAGGGCCCAAAACATCGCATTTATCAGTTCAAGGGCCCAAAACATCGCATTTATCAGTTCAAGGGCCCAAAACATCGCATTTATCAGTTCAAGGGCCCAAAACATCGCATTTATCAGTTCAAGGGCCCAAAACATCGCATTTATCAGTTCAAGGGCCCAAAACATCGCATTTATCAGTTCAAGGGCCCAAAACATCGCATTTATCAGTTCAAGGGCCCAAAACATCGCATTTATCAGTTCAAGGGCCCAAAACATCGCATTTATCAGTTCAAGGGCCCAAAACATCGCATTTATCAGTTCAAGGGCACAAAACATCGCATTTATCAGTTCAAGGGCCCAAAACATCGCATTTATCAGTTCAAGGGCCCAAAACATCGCATTTATCAGTTCAAGGGCCCAAAACATCGCATTTATCAGTTCAAGGGCCCAAAACATCGCATTTATCAGTTCCAGGGCCCAAAACTTTCCTACCCACACAGATAACGAAGTTCCAGTTAAAGTTCTCGTTAAAAGCATTACTTATTGGCGTTTGTTTGCGATAGCTGTGACTCAGAAACCGGGAAATACGATGTGCTGAGTGGCTGAGTACGATAATTTGATAACCCTGCACACACACACCACGTTACCTCGTCACCTGCTCAATTCACGAGTAACACACACACACACACACACACACACACACACACACACACACACACACACACGAGCGTCACTCCCGCAGCTGTCCCGTAGTAAGTTACATCCTGCCTCTCAGTGCAATCCGCCGTCACCTGATCCACAAGCACGAGGATACGGTGTCTGTCTGCCACCCGAGCATTCGTTGGGCGCTAATCTCTGCCCAAACACGGACTGCCCAAGGTGATGAATACTATGAAAAAATCCTTAGGGTCGTATTACAAGACATTTCGCCGCCCAAGAAGACATATTTGACAAGGCTTTCATAGGAGTTGTGGGCATTTTCAGGGGTAGTTTTATGACCCTGGTGGTAGTGAGAGTCTTCTTCTGTACCATGAACCTGAAGAAACATCCATTGGAACCCGACTGACCCCCTCTTTGACCTTTAGAAATGGCTGATGTGAGAAGCGAGCGTGTCTTATAATACTGACCTTAGTGTTTCGTGTTGATACAGATGACAAGAAATTTGAGACCACACAGGAAATAGTCAGTGTCGGTTTGGACGTTTACGAAGACTGTGTTAGACTCAGTGGAGCTGCCGCGAAAACACCAGACCCTAGAACGTCCTCCATAACCCTTCTCCTCCTCCTCCTCCTCCTCCTCCTCCTCCTCCTTTAGTGTTGGGTGTTTAGAAAAAAAAGTGAACTACGTTAGATATTGTTTGGTTTGGACGTTTAAATGACTGTGTTGGTCTAAACTGACCCGAAAACAAAAGAACGTCACCATGATCCTACTTCTCCTCCCCCTCCTCCTCCTCCTCCTTCCTTCAGCATTGGGTGTTTAGAAAAAAAAGGTCTACTTAGATATTGTTTGGTTTAGACGCTTTAAATGACTGTGTTGGTCTTTGAAACTGACCCTAAAAACAAAAGAACGTCACCATGATCCTACTTATCCTCCCCCTCCTCCTTATTCCTTCAGCATTGGGTGTATAGAAAAAAAAGGTCATTTACGTAGATATTGTTTGGTTTAGACGCTTACGAAGACTGTGTTGGTATTTAGAACTGACCCTAAAAACAAAAGAATGCCACCGTAATCCTCCTCCTCCTCCTCCTCCTCCTCCTCCTCCCCCTTACTTTTGCAGGAAGGAGAAGAAGGCCCCCGTCCTGTTTGTCTTGAGGCCCTCCACCAGGTGCACACAGTCGGTCACGGGCACGCAGAGGCCGGGCACGCCGTCAGGGGAGGTGCAGTCACTCTCGCTCACCTCCTCGGGCAGGGCGAAGAAGATGGCTGCGGGAGAGTTATGGTTGAGTGTAGGGAAGGGAGGGAAGGTGAGGGAGAGATACAAGAGAGACAGAGAGAAGGGTAAGAGAAGGAAAAAGGAGAGAGATTATAAAGATGACAGGAGGGAGAGAGGGAGAGGGAGGGAGGGAGAGAGAGAGGAAGGGAGAGACAGGGGAAAGTGTGTGTGGGAGGGAGAGAAGATGAGGGAGGGAAAGAGGGAGGGAGAGGGGACATAGTGGGAGAGAAACAGAATAATTAGCAGTATATATATTAGCAACAGCTTTAGTTGTAGTATTAGTAATAGGCGTATCAGCAGTAGTATAATGCTTCCTATTCTACAAGCGTTGTATTATTTATGATCATAGTAGTAGTAGTAGTAGTAGTAGTAGTAGTAGTAGTAGTAGTAGTAGTGTTTACTATTCTACAAACGCAGTAATACTCAAGGTCAAATAGAAGTAATAGTAGTAGTAGACTAATAGCAATTGTAGCAGTAGTAGTAGTAGTAGTAGTAGTAGTAGTAGTAGTAGTGCTTATTATTCTATTACTAATTTGCTTTACTACTTTTAGCATAAAATAATTGTCGTACTAGGAGTAGTGGCAGTAGCAGCAGCAGGAGCAGTAGCAGAAGTAGCAGCAGTGGTTTTAGTAGTAGTAGTAGTAGTAGTAGTAGTAGTAGTAGTAGTAGTAGTAGTAGTAGTAGTAGTAGTGATAATGTAAGTATTTATTAGTCTAAATGTGCTGCAATATTCTAAACCAAAAATAGCAAATACTAAAGAACAGGCTACGTCCGTTATTCAGTAATTCAGATGGCGGAAGTGGCGGAAAACAAGGAAAATAGCTGTCTGACAGTGAAGGACACTGGCCAGCTGAAACACGGGAAAACAATTTTTACAGAGCAATTTAAACGGCAAAAATCTTAATAGCAGACTTGTAGTAAAAAAAAAAAATGTGAACAGTATTCAAATAAATATTAATATAGTAGATCAAGAGTTAAGAATAGTAACCAAGATAAACGTGTAAGAAACTATCAATGGAGAACAAAAGTAAATGGTGGTAACGGAGGACTGCTGAGGCCACTTGTATTTAATTGGCAGCACTGGACTCATCGTGCCCAGTGTTACCACATCATCGTACTCAGAACACTGCATTTATCGGTTTCGGACACAAAACTGTCGTATGTCCCCGCACAAATGACGAGATCCAATCAAAGTTATCGTTAAAGCCGTTAATTATTGATGATCATTTTGCAATAGTTACCAGAAAATACAATATGCTGAGTACGATGGTCTGGCAAAGCTGGTCGCGCCCTCTGTCCACAGCAAGAGACCTCGGGCCAGTTCGACAGTCCAACACAGAGAGCCGATTTCACAGTCCAACACAGTGTCTTCGTAACTATAGAATCCCATACAATCCAAAATGGTGAGGTCTTCGATGCCACACTAAATACACAAGACTTTTCCTGTATAGTTTCGTCAAATTTGTGAACTTAAATATGAACACCAGACACTATACATGGAAATTTCGAAGGCTCTGGTATTGGTTTGGGAGCTTACTAACCAATCATTGGGAACTGTGAAACTGGCCCAGAGTCATTGTAAGCGCCGAAACCAAACTATACTCTCCACAATGATCCGCTATCTCTACTCAATACCATACCCTAAAGAGATTTCCTGTGTGGTTTTCTAAAGCTTCCTTCTTTTTATATCAACGCCAAACACTATACAAGGAATGTTCATAGTGTTTTGTGTTTGGTTGGGGCGCTTACAAACTTGCTGTAATAGACTGTAAAACTGGTCCTTCAGGGGTACAGTGCTGCCACCTAGAGGGAGACGGCTAGGACTCTCCCTCTTTTGATGAGTATAATAAGACTTCCGACCGCATTCCAAGCTCTCCCTTACTCTACATCAGCCATTGCCAACTCAAGGACAAACATCAACATCTTTCTCAAACCGAGGCCTTTATTTTTTTAACACTTGTCCCCTACCATTGTATCTTTTTAGTTTCCTGGTGCTGCTTACACATGTATCCTTAGCTCTATAATCACACTCTGTACTGCCTGGGGGTTGGGATGGCATGCTCCTCCCTTCTCCTTTGTTGTTTACTTGCAACAATAAACTATCAATCAATCAATCTAAGCTGTTTTCCGACTTCGTTCCACATACTTAACGCTTCATCCTCATACTTCACCGCAAATGACTTTTTCTTGTCATTGATGCGCCATACTATTACGAAGATTGTTAATATGTGGACGTAGATGTTACCAGAAAAAGTGGTTCATGGAATTATTTGTAGGGAGCAAGATTTGGTGTAGTAGCATCTTTTTACATTAATTGATTGATAGTTTATTGTTGCAAGTAAACAACAAAGGAGAAGGGAGGAGCATGCCATCCCAACCCCCAGGCAGGACAGAGTGTGATTATACAACTAAGGATACATGTGTAAGTAGCACCAGGAAACTAAAAGGATACAATGGTAGGGGACAAGTGTTAAAAAAAATAATAAACGCCTTAAGCTAGTCAGGGGAGTAAATTAATGTCAAGGGAATGGCCGACGAAGGGAGAGCTTGTAATGTGAGCGTCAGGAATGAGGTAAAATTATCACATACTCATAAAAATTACCGTTTGAATTTAGGAATATTTACAAAGTAATATTGGAGCACAATTGCATGAAAGAAAAATATAACCGTTCGCTTTATAAAACTCAAAATTAGTTCTTTTATCATTAGTGTTTAGGAAATTATTTTATTGCTTGCGTAAAATTAAATATTGTTTGTTTTATTAAGCCAACACGCGCAAACACACTCACACTCACTCACTCAATCTCTCTCACTCTATCTATCTGTCTATCTATCACCTCTCTCTCTCTCTCTCTCTCTCTCTCTCTCTCTCTCTCTCTCTCTCTCTCTCTCTCTCTTTATTTTTAGTTTGATAAATAGAGAGAAAATGTTAAATAGGTAAAATACATATATATCCCCCAAAAAAGAGTTACAGAAAAAAAGAGCGACGTTGACAAATCACCAACAGAACCGCAAACACAAAAAAATCAAAATAAAAAGCAAACTCGAAAGTCACTGCAGCCAAGTCACGTGCGTCGCTTCCGGAGGTGGCGCCAGACAGGTACGTGACCTTAGCAGTGTTACCATGCGCGCCAGGTGTGTGGGTGACCTTAGCTAAGCAGTGGTGACAGGTGACATGCAAACACACCTGAGATTTTTCCTTTAACACCCAAAAGAAGAAGGAGGAGGAAAAGAAAGAAGAGGAAAGGGGGTGGGGAGGGAGAAGGAGAGAGGGAGGAAGTTGGAGGAAAGAGAAGGAGAGGAGGGGAAAAGGGGTGAAAGAAAGGGGAGGAAGAGGAGAATGTGGAGGGAGAAGAAGAGAGGGAGGAAGTTGGAGGAAAGAGAAGGAGAGGAGGGGAAAAGGGGTGAAAGAAAGGGGAGGAAGAGGAGGAGAATGTGGAGGAAGAGAGAGAGGACGAAGGGTGAAAGAAGGAAGAGAGGGAGAAAAGAAGGTGAAGGAAGGAGGAAGAGTGGAGGGAAGAGAGTGGAGGAGGAGGAAAGGGGAGTAAAGAGAATATGCTAGTCCACAGGTAGAGCGGGGAGAGATAAGGGGAGAAGGAAGAAAGAGGGGAGAAGAGGGTGGAGGAAAGAGGAGGAAAAAGGGGAGAGAGAAGATGTTAGTTCACAGGTATAAGAGGAGAGATAAAGGGGGAAGGGGGGCAGGTATAATGAGTACGCACACACACACACACACACACACACACACACACACACACACACACACACACACACACACACACACACACACACACACACTAACAACAACAACAACAACGACGACAACACTCACCCTCCTTTTCCTCTTCATTACCTTGTCTCCGTCTTCTGCTGAGGTGTTGCTGCAGGCGGTGGTGTTGCAGGTGGTGGTGGGAGGCAACACCACCACCGTTCACCTCCTCCACCACCTCCATGCCCCCCACCACCACCGTCATCACCGCCACCAACACCACCACCGCCGCCGCCGTTCTGCTGGCTAATGTTACTCCTCTTCCTCCTCCTCTTCCTGTTTTTGTCCTTGTTCGTGTCTCCGCCGCCATGTTCTGGAAGTAAAGAGTGACTTGAGGTTTTCGTTATGTTATGTTTTATTTCTAGTGTTCAATTTTCCTTTACCTGTTCCCTCTTCCCGCGTCTTCCTCCTCCTCCTCCTTTCCCCTCCTTTTCCCCTTTCCTCAGCACTAGCGACGATGTTTTCGATGTTCTCAATCTACTATCTGTCTGTCTGCTTATGTTTGTTCGTCCATTGCCAAAAAAAAAAGGGGGGATGAACACAGTCACCAAAGGTACACGGAGCCTTTCTTTTAGGTGCTTATCTCAAACTGATTAACTCTTTTTTATTTTCCTTGTTATTTTATTTTTTTCCCCGCCCGTCTTTCACCTTTACTCCCCTTTACCTTTCTCTTTCCTTCTTCTCTCTTCTCCCTTCTTTCCCTTTTCTTTACTTTCATCTTTTTTTATACATTTGTTTTTCCCCACTCATTGATTCTTACTCCGAACTTTACTCTCCTTCTATCTCTTCCCGTCTCCTCTCTTCCCCCTTCTTTTCTTTTTCCTCCTTACATTCCCTCCTACCCTCATATCTTCCCCTTCTTTCCTCTCCTATTTCTCCTCTTCTCTCCTTTCTCCCTTTATCTATTTCTTCCTTTTGCCTCCTATTCTCCCTTTCCGCTTCCTTCCTCTTTCCTAATAACCTATCATTACCTATTCTTTCTTCCTACTTCTTCATTTTCCTTCCTTCTTTCCTTCCTTCCTCCTTCCTTCAATTCACTTCCTTTATCATTACATCTTCCTTCCTTCTTGTTTTCGAGTCACTCTGCTTTGTTCTCTCATTCATCTTGCAGATTTCTTCTTCCTTCCAGCTCTCACTTCCTTCTTCCTTCCTTTCTTTCGACTTTATAGTTTCCATCCTTTTTTTTCTTACTTTTTCCGCTATGGCGCCAGTAGGCTTGCTTGGAGGAGTCTGATGGTCGGCCCCAGCCCGTTGTGGCACAGACAAGTGTTTATAGTGGCGCCATTTTGCATTGGCTCATGCTGCCCCCCGGAGCTCATCTTTGATCCGAGAATCTAAAGTCCGGGTTGATAGGTGGTCTTCAGGACAGCATGTGGCTGAAAAACCCCAGCTAGTGGCGCCGGGCGGTGCGCGAACCCGCGTCGTCCTGGACGCGGCGCTGTCACGCTATCCACTCAGTCACCGCCTCTTTCTGCTTTCAGTTCACGTTCTGCTTCCATCCTCCCTTCATTCTTTTATCTACTTTCCTTCTTCTTGTTTTCTTAAATTCCTTCCTTCCTTCCCAATTCCTTCCTTCATATTCCTTCCTCTTTCCTACATTCATTCACTTCCTTCCTGTTTCTTTCCTTCATTCTCCCATCTTCCTTCTTCCTTCCTGCATTCAATAGTAGTCACTTCCTTTATCCTTCATTTATTATTACATCCTCCTTCCTCTTTCCTGCTCTCAAGTAACTTCCTTCTGCTGCCTTTCCATCATCCTTCCATTTTCTTCCTCCTTCCTGCTTTTGATTTGCTTCCTTCCTCTTTCCCACACTCTGCTTCCTCATTCCAATAATAAATACAATTTTCTACTTGCTCATTCACCCCCCTCTCCCTCCCCCTCCCTCTCTCTTCCTCTCTCTCTCTCCCTCTCCCTCTCTCTTCTGTGTGACGGCAATTTAAAGCCACAAGGACGCAAACTGTATTAGTCGTAAATAAAGAGAGAGAGAGAGAGAGAGAGAGAGAGAGAGAGAGAGAGAGAGAGAGAGAGAGAGAGAGAGAGAGAGAGAGAGAGAGAGAGAGAGAGAGAGAGAGAGAGAGAGAGAGAGAGAGAGAGAGAGAGAGAGACTCGTGCATTCAAATAACTTCCGGTTTTAACTTCCGCCTCCCTCCCTTGAGAAGTAGTAGTAGTAGTAGAAGTAGTAGTAGTAGTAGTAGCAGCAATGATAATGATAATAATAGTAAAAGTAACGAAACAACAGCAGCAACCAACAACAACAACAACAAGAACAAGAACAAGAACAAGAACAACAACAACAACAACAACAACAACAACAACAACAACAACAACAACAACAACAACAACAACAACAACAACAACAACAACAACAACAACAACAACAACAACAACAACAACAACAACAACCAACCTCATTCAGAGCACGAGTCACCTGTCACACCTGGGTCTTTATCTAATCACCCCGCTACCTGTCATCCTCCCTGGTGTTGTTACCTCCGCCGGGAAGAGACTCACGCCCGTATTCCCAGACACTTTCAACCCTCACAACAAACATTTCCCAAGGCCACAAAGGAGATTGGGTTCCCATGAGTGTTTCATCACGTTCATGGCGCAGAAGTCTTTGTCAAAATATCACAGGGCTCATAAAACGACCCATGGAAATACTAATACTACCTCTAACAAAGCCGTAACTAATGTGAGTGTGTAAGCCTCGAATTGTTTAAGAATATTGGCTTTTTTTAATGTTATTTGTATGTCTTTCTGTCTGTCCGTCAGCAAGATTACGCAAAAACTTAACTATTCTTTCATGAAATTGGTGGAGAGGTTTTTCTTCCTACTTCCCTTCACCTTCATTCCTTCCTTCCTTCCTTCCTGTAATGAGTGAATCAGACCCAACAGAAATATTACCAGTGTGTGCATGAACGAATGCAAAGATAAGCACTTACTTTGATTCAACTCTAGGATGTCTCGTGGATCATTAATAAATAGAAACAAAATATCCGGATAGGCACTCTTTAGCCCGTTTCCTTCAATGGCCCTCAAAACAGTCCCTGCGCCAAGTTTGTACCCCACATTTTGGTTATGTTAGGTGCGCCTGTTCACTTCCTTCCATTATCATCACAACTTCCTTTCTACTTGTTGTTTTCGATTCACTCTTTGCTTCATTCTTTCCTTCATCATCAAAAAGACATTGAAATTTGAGGTGTCATAATCGGACGGAATGATATTTGTTCTTCTAGCAACTCATTCTGTTCTTCCTGCGGGCCCAACGCTTACTGGCCTTTTTATTTTTTTATTTTTTCATTGTCTGTTTTTGCCCTTGAGTTCTTTCCATTGCTGTAAGAAAAAGAATAATGCAGCTTAAGAACAGGAAACAAAAAATTTCCACTGGGGAAAATACAGAATGAATCCTTGTCTTACGGCGACCATATGGAAGAACCCGCCTGTGCTTCAAGAATAGATTATGAGCCCTTGCAGGGGGGATACCAATAGAGGCTTGTAGGAAGTCCGGCCCGGCCCACGAGTGCCTGCAGTGGCTACCAGATGAGGTGGTCAGCTTTCCGGGAATTCATTTGGCCCCTATCCGGTAAAATCCGATTAAAACCTTACCGCATGAATGATGGAGGACGTTTTTCAAATTAACTGCTGAGCAATGTGGTGGGCGGTACGCATCCTTGGAACTACTCTTTATAATTCAGTGTGCGTAGCTACGGCATGACTTGTGTGAGTAATTACTGAATGATTGGTCTAACTTAAGTTCCTGAGATGTCCTTAGCGGATGTCTGTGTTGTAGTAGTCGTGGCAGCAGCAGCAGCAGAAGTAGTAGTAGTAGTAGTAGTAGTAGTAGTAGTAGTAGTAGTAGTAGTAGTAGTAGTAGTAGCAGTAGTAGTAGTAGTAGTAGTAGTAGTTGTAGTAGTAGCAGTAGTAGTAGTAATTATTTAACATATGTTATTGAATATATGCACAGGTTATTCCATAGTTTCATTTTCTGTGTAGTTTACAGTGGTGGGGGTCACTGGAAAAGCTTCCATATGGATATGGTATTATATGCAAAAATTCATATTCTATACATACAAGGAAACTCCATGTCATTTAAAAATACTTATTTCACATTTTCACAGGGCAAGTAACCACGTGTGAAGAAAGTACTACTGAGTTCATTTACGAATTACGATAGAGCAGGAGTATTAGCAAACATTATCTGCAACGGGGAATCCCGGGAAATGTCTTGTTTTTTCCAGGATTCCCGAGATGCTATAAAACCCCCAAAACAGGGAATCTCTCTCTCTCTCTCTCTCTCTCAAATATCTATATTCCCCCACATCAGCATCTCAGTTTTGATTCTGTGGATGATGAATGACAGGAGAAAGAGGAGGAAGAGAAAGAGCAGGAGGAGAAGGAGAAGGAGGAGGAGAAGAGGCGGCGCTGTACCATATCTTCAGTTGGGCTTCCCTACACACACACACACACACACACACACACACACACACACACTACAATACTACTACAACACCATTCCGTAGCTCAGTGGTTAAAGCTCAGCGCTACCAGTCTTCGCGGCCTGGCAGGCGCAGGTTCGAGTCCCGCTCAGGCCCGCGATTTTTCCGCTAACAAGGAGTGGTTACTGTCCCCTCTTGAGCAAGCGTGATGGGGTGTGTGGTGTGTGGAGGTCCCGGCAGTACCCAGAGACCGACTATAATGAGTCTTGCTATAATAGGAAGGGTACGAGATGGCAATTCCTGACAACAATGTACTCCATGTTGAATTACAGAAATAGAGAAATAGCTATAGGTGGACACGCCGCCATTTCCCCTCTCCGACTGATATTTCACCTCCTACTTTACCTTCTGCACCCCCCTCTTCCTCTCTTCCCAAACTTCTTTAAAAAAAAAATAGAAAAATAAATAAATAAATAAAAAGATGCGTGTCCAGCTCGCGATCTGGCCGTGGGTGACTCTCTCTCTCTCTCTCTCTCTCTCTCTCTCTCTCTCTCTCTCTCTCTCTCTCTCTCTCTCTCTTCCCTACAATGCACAATAATGGCTTAACAAAAAATGGAACGGAAAAAGAAAAACACACAAATAAACCTTCATCTCATTTCCCTTCACTGTCTTCCATGATTTTTCCTATATCGGTGTTTGCATTCCTATTTTTTTCCCTTTCTGTTTGTTGTTTTTTGCTTCTCCTCGCCGCGGTCCACCAGGCGGGGGACAGAGAGACGGAAGCCGAGGCAGCGAGGCGACACCCAGCACCAGAGAACATGATTTACGACAGAAAAAAAAGAGAGAAAAAGAATACAACGTAGCAAAAACAACAACAACAACAACTTCACTACTACTACTACTACTACTACTACTACTACTACTACTACTACTACTACTTTTTAACTGATGATAAGCGAATGACAGGAGGAGAAAGAGGAGGAGGAGGAGGATGGAGAGCGGAAGAGGGAGGAGAACAGATTTGAGGAACAGAATGGAAGAGGAGTATAGGAAGTGAATAAAAAGAGGAGGCGGGAAAAGACGAAAAGGACATAAACAAGAATTGGTGAAGGAAATAAACGGGAGAAGAAGAGGAGGAGGAATAAGAAAATAAGAAGAGGAAAACGGGAATAAAAGGAGAGAAGTAAGGAAAATGAGTTAAAAAGGAGGAGGAAGAGAAGGGAAAGGAAACATTGGAATACATGAGGAGGAGGAAGTGAAGATGTAAAAAATATGTAGAAGAGGAGGGGAGGAAGAAGGAGGAAGAGGGAGGAGGAGGAGGAGTTTAAAAGGTGTAGAAGAGTAGGAAGAGGAGAGGGAAGGCAACAGGTAAGGATAAAATAAGAGAGGAGGAGTTGAAAAGAGGAAGAGGAGAGGGAGGAAACAAGTTAGAATAGAGGAGGAGGAGGAGGAGGAGGAGGAGGAGGAGGAGGGGAGGATTCGAGTGGTTCGGTTCGTTTCATTGGTCAAGGTTTCGGATGACTGGTTTGTTCCGGTCTTGTTAGATAACGATACCCCCCTCTCTCTCTCTCGACAACAACAAAGAAACAAAACGATATTCTTCATAATTATGTTAGAGAGAGAGAGAGAGAGAGAGAGAGAGAGAGAGAGAGAGAGAGAGAGAGAGAGAGAGAGAGAGAGAGAGTGTGTGTGTGTGTGTGTTCAGACCAGACGCACCCTATGGCCAAGAGTACGGGTGGAGGAAGTGGTGGTTGATTTTGGTTGTGTTAAATTTCTCCGAGTATTTGGTTGAGTCTGAATATCTGTCAGTCCTTAATACAGTCATGAAGTGTTTTGAGACAGTCGATCAGTTTCCCCCCGAGGCGACGCTCTCGAGAGGACGGGTTCAGACAGCAGCCTCGCCCCGCCTGGTTTGTTGTGCAGGGAAGAGATCACCTTGGCGGCCCCGCGATGAGCTAATAGCGACGCTTTGTCTGACTTGGCATGTTTTAACTCGTCGCCAGGTTATATCATAAAATTTACTACTTGGGTGTGAATTTTTAACGTTTTAATTTATAAGAAGTTTCTATCTTGGAGCCTGTTTGATTTTCCTGTCAAACCACGATGGACTTGTAATAATGGTCGTCTGTGTCACGTTCACCAAGGTGGAAGTCATTCTGATTCTCTTTGCCACGCTGCGTCTACGTAATCAACATGTTATTGGCACGTACCCGAAAGTATTGCCCCGGTCTGTGTGAGGGGTTACGCCTCCTAACTCAGTGATTCTTGTATAATACTGAACATTTCAGTGTCATGGTCGAGTGGGTTTCCCGGGGGCCTGCAGGTGACGGATATATTTTTTTT
>NC_066568.1:7170315-7300612 GCF_024679095.1 Eriocheir sinensis
GCAACAGAAAAAAAGTACATCAGAGAGAGAGAGAGAGAGAGAGAGAGAGAGAGAGAGAGAGAGAGAGAGAGAGAGAGAGAGAGAGAGAGAGAGAGAGAGAGAGAGAGACTGGCTGACTTACTGATTAAGTGATTAGTATAGGTCAGGGGTATGCAAATTATGGCCCGCAGAGTCCGAATTCATGGCCCGTCACCCTGCTTGATATTTATATAACAATCCGGCCCGCAACAACCTAGCCAACTAAATAAGTAAGTCGGCGCCTCTCGACGTGATCGCCGCGTTTAAGGTCAGGGTCACACAAGCAAGTTGACTCCCGGCGCCTCCCGGCGTTGGAAATAACGCGCTGGTAGACGTACGTTACGACCATCGTAAGTAGATCGCCTTGAATGCCGACCATTGCCGACTTCGAAACGACGTTGTTGAGACGTTGTTGAGATGGACAATTTTGGACATCCGACCGTCATAGCTTATTGCTGATGGATGACAGATGTCGGGGAAGGCCCGATTGTTTTTAAATTTCGAAAACTGTCGGTGTGTGGCCCGACGTCGGGAGGCGCCGGGAGTCAAGGTCGTGACTGTGTGACCGCGGCCTAAGGCGGGGCAAATTTGCATGACCGAAATCTTTACCACAGAAGCACCACGGAAAATCGCCAGGGAGAAAATGACTACATGGCAACACGTGATCGTGTCGAGAGGCGCCGACGTGGTGCTGGTCAATATCGTGACATCTGCCAACGCTGCATTACACGTGACGTCCCACGAGCTGCCCTCCCTCGCCAGTCTTGATGAAACTGTTTTCTGCAGCCAATGATTTGCATGTTTTTCAATAAATGTCTAGTAATCTAGTCACTGGTTTGCCTGCTTTTCTACAATTGTTTTCTGTAAATTGTCATATATTGTTTTCTGCACTCACTGATTTGGATGGATTTCAATAAATTTCTTGTAATCTAGTCACTGGTTTGCCTGCTCTTCTATATTTTTTTTTCGTATATTGTCACAAACTGTTTTCTGCAGTCAATGATTTGCATGTTTTTCAATAAATTTCTTGTAATCCAGTCACTGGTGTGCCTTCATGATTTGTAATTTTTTTGTACGCTGTCACCTTAGGGTTCTCTTTGGCACTCCGGCTCGCAGGCTACTCCTCGAAGCTTTCTCTGGCCCTCGCACTGAAAAGGTTGCCGACCCCTGGGATAGGCGGTCAAGGCGCCGATAGATAGACAGAGATAGATAGATAGATATAGATAGATAGATAGATAGATAGATAGATAGATGGATTGATAAATAGATAGAGATAGATAGATAGAAATAGATAGATATATAGATAGACAGACATAGATACATAGTTATAATGACACAGATACATACAGAAAGTTTTTTTTACAGTAAAGAAAGCAGCTCAAGGTAAAATCAAAACCAAAAACAAAAATAAGACAAAAAAAACGCTTAGTACTGCTCCTATACAAGAACAGCGTGGTGACAAACAGAAAATAAACGAAAACAAGACAAACAGTTACGAGCAGGCCTAGAGCGGATTGAGGACACCATCCCCCTATATGTAGCCAGTGATACCAGATCGGGGGATGTAGTGGGCGCCCTAAACCCCGACCAACAAGGCGAGAGAGAGAGAGACTCCACCCCAACCCAGGAAGATCTACCGCTGGGAAAGAGAGAGAGAGAGAGAGAGAGAGAGAGAGAGAGAGAGAGAGAGAGAGAGAGAGAGAGAGAGAGAGAGAGAGAGAGAGTAGTAGTAGTAGTAGTAGTAGTAGTAGTAGTAGTAGGAAGAGTAGTAGTAGTAGTAGTAGTAGTAGTTATAGTAGTAGTAGTAGTAGTGCAGTAGTAGTAGTAGTAGTAGTAGGGAGCATTTGGACAGACTCACTCACACACTCAGACAGACAGAAAGAGAGATAGCAACCCCGAGCGGACAGGCCGATCTAGATACTTTGCTGGGCGGCATTGAGGTCTTTTTTGGCGTGACGGAGAGAGGAGAGGACCGTGGTGATGATGATAGTGATGAGGATGATGATCGACCCGGTGTACATAAGGCTTTAGATTGACTGCCCTCTCGAGATCGTGGGATGATTGAATGACCTGGATGAACTTCAGTAACGAGGAAAGTGCGATTCTACTACTACTACTACTACTACTACTACTACTACTACTACTACCACCACCATCTAAATTCTCTGGCATAGTCTCACACATTTCTGAGCGTAAATACTCACATTTGGCAAGGCTTCGTAGAGATGTTTGTGGGCTTTTCCGTGGGCAGTTTTATGAGCCTAGTGATAGCTTGACCCTTCTTCTGCACCATGAACGTGAAATCACTTGTGAGAACCCGTCTGATCCTCTTTGTGACCTTGGAGAGTATTTGTGAGAGCCAAGAGCTTCTGTGAACAAGCCCTTAATCCCCGTGACTAATGAAACGTTTGTCTAACCTACATAAAACAGCTTGGCAAAGGTTACAGGAACAAACTGACCATAAACTTTCACCAGACAATAGCGAGATAACATGATAGCGAGCAAGGAATACTTTGAAGAATAGCAATGAGAGAAGAAAATGCATACACGATGAGGTTATAGAAAACAACGAGTACTTTGCGGAATATTATGGATGAAGAAAATACATGCAGGAAAAATACGATAGAGTGATTTAGACAATATAATGAAAGAAAATTGTGGACGAGATACAAACTTGATAATGGTAATGATAGCAACAAAAACAGTAAAAATAATAATGATGATGATAATGATGAGGATAACAATGATGATGATAGTATAGACGAAAAAAAATGTTAATAATAATCCCATGAAACGAATACTTTTGAAAACGCACGAAAGAAAAAAAGAACACGAAAATGAACGAACCAGTCTGAAAATACACCCATTAGGGAACAGGGGACAAAAAACAACAACAACAACAGAGAGTAGTAGTCACGAATACTTGACAGCACAAAAATAAACGAAGGCAGAAAAAAAGAAAAAAACGTTCAGGAAACACGATTATCTCTTAAAGGTGACCCCCGCCCCTCCCCTCCCCCCTGCCAACCTCCTTCCCCTATCCCCTCCCTTCCTTTCCTCCCCTCTTCTCCCCTCACTTCCCGTCTCTCCCCCCCTTCCCTTTCCCTCCCCCTCTCCCTTTACCTACCTCTCTAACTCTTCCCCTCCCTTCCTCTCCTTCCCCCTCCTCCCCCCCCCCCGTAACCTAGGCAAGGTGGTATTCCCCTTGGCCTAATAGACACGATCGGCTGAGGGCAAAAAAAAAAAAAGGTATTCCCAGGTCTTGACGTCACCAGGGAGTTGTGTGACGTCATTACCGCGTCACACCTTTCTCTCTCTCTCTCTCTCTCTCCATGTTTCCCTTCTTCTTCCTCTTCACTTTCTTTCATCTTTCTCTGTTTTTTTCTCGACCTTCTCCTATTTCTCCTCCTCCTCCTCTCTTTATCTTTTTTTCTCCGCTTAGTTCTCAGTTATCCTCCTTTCTTCCTTCCTTTTTCTTTGGCGGACTTTCTTCCTCCAATCCAAGGTAAAGAGAAGGGGGGTCTATTCTCTTTACCTTGCTCCAATCTTTCTTCCGTTTTCTGCCTCTTCTCAATCTCCTTTCTTTTTTTTCCATTCTCACTTTTAGTTCCCAGTTCTCTGTTTTATTATCTCTCCTTTCTTCTTTTTTCCTCACTTATCGTCTTACTGTCCATCCTCCTGTTCTTGCTCCTCCTCTTCCTTTCTTTCTTCCTTCTTCGCAACTAAGATGATTTCCTCCTTGCGCAACGAACCCTAAGACGAAAGATTCTCACCCCTTGACCTGTTCTCTCTTGAAAGACGTCGCCTCTGAAGAAATCTGATCTATTGTTTCCAAATACTTAATCCTCTTCCTCTTTTCGTTCTTTTTTATGGTTTTTCTGCTGCACCTTGATCATTTCCTCTCTCTTCCTCCTTTTCTTCTTCCTTTTGTATTGCTTTCCTCTCTTCCTCTTCTTCCTTTATTCGTTCTTTTTTTTAGTTTTCCTTTCTTCTTCCTTTCCTCTCTTCCTCCTCCTACTCTTCTTCCTTTATTTTTTTTTTTGTTCCTTCTCGATCATTTCCTCTCTCTTCCTCCTTTTCTTCTTCCTTTTGTCTTTCTTTCCTCTCTCTTCCTCCTCCTACTCTTCTTCCTCTTTTCGTTCTTTTTGTTTTGTTATCTTGTTCCTCCTCAATCATTTCCTCTCTCTTCCTCCTTTTCTTCATCCTTTTGTGTTCCTTTCCTCTCTCCTCCTCTCCCTTTATTCTTTCTTTTTTTGTTAATGTTCTTCCTCGATCATTTCCTCTCTTTTCCTTCTTTTTTTTCCTCTTTTTTGTTAACCATCTAATGGTCTAATGGCTTTACGAGTGTGGAGAAACCCAGCTTGCTTATGATCGATGACACGTTCCGAAGGAGAAATGATGGCAGAAAACTTAAATGTAGACAAATAAACTCACACTGGAAAGTTGGAAAGTTTCGTTTAGTCGGCGCAACATCTGTGGTCATATGCCGGATCTCACACTGCACCAAATCTTTCTTCACCAACGAGAATGGGATAAGCTCGCTCCTTCAGTGGTCCAGAGCAACAAGACTGAATGATATAAAAACAAACTCGACCACCACTTCCTAGAATTTGATAATATTCCCAAAGACATTAATGCAGTTTTGGAAGCCATTTCTTGATTTTTTTTTTTTTTTAAGTTTAAGGACACACGACCTTGTCTAGACCATAGGGTTTGTGTAGTATAAATCTCTATGTAAACGTGCGTAACCGTCCTACTTTCTTTCGTCCTTTACTACTTTTTTTTTTACAGCAAAGGAAGCCTCCCGAAATTAACCTCTGATTTTGGACACTCCTTTAACCTCTGTTCGGGAGCAGTGAGTAGCGGGCCTTTTTTTCTTTTTTTTTTTTTCTTTGCGCCCTTGAGCTGTCTCCTTAGCTGTTAAAAAATAAATAAATAAATAAAAGCTCAAGGGCAAAAAAATGGATACAATACTGAAAAAAATCCCGCCCTGTACTTCTACTATTTCTCGTATTCTTTATCAACTTTCTCCATCGCGTTCCTTTGAGAGACACAGACAGAGACAGGTAAACAGAGGCAAGGACAGACACAGACAGATAAACAGAGGCAGACAGACAGACAGGTACACAGAGGCAGAGACAGACACAGACAGATAAACAGAGGCAGACAGACAGACAGGTAAACAGAGGCAAGGACAGACACAGACAGGTAAACAGAGGCAGACAGACAGACAGGTACACAGAGGCAGAGACAGACAGACAGGTAAACAGAGGCAGAAACAGACAGACAGGTAAACAGAGGCAGAGACAGACAGAGACAGGTAAACAGAGGCAGAGACAGACAGACAGGTAAACAGAGGCAGAAACAAACACAGACAGGTAAACAGAGGCAGAGACAGACACAGACAGGTAAACAGAGGCAGAAACAGACAGGTAAACAGAGGCAGACAGACAGACAGGTACACAGAGGCAGAGACAGACAGAGACAGGTAAACAGAGGCAGAGACAGACAGACAGGTAAACAGAGGCAGAGACAGACAGACAGGTAAACAGAGGCAGAGACAGACAGACAGGTAAAGAGAGGCAGAGACACACAGACAGGTAAACAGAGGCAGAAACAAACAGACAGGTAAAGAGGCAGAGACAGACAGAGACAGATAAACAGAGGCAGAGACAGACACAGACAGGCAAACAGAGGCAGAGACAGACACAGAGAGATAAACAGAAGCAGAGAAAGAGATAATGAGTTCAAGGAAAAATGAAAGCGACGGTACTGGACATTGAATCAAGGCAGGACTTGAGTGGACTGTCCGCTTGACTTAATCGCGCTGGATGACCAGGCGCACCTCCGCTCGGAAGCTCAACCTTGGCCAAGACGAGTAAAACGTTTTTCCCGCACAAAGACTTGACAGGAAAGATGATTGCTATTTCCGACCCACGGGAAAGGGGTAGTGGTGGTGGTGGTGGTGGTAGTAGTAGTAGTAGTAGTAGTAGTAGTAGTAGTAGTAGTAGTAGTAGTAGTAGTAGTAGTAGTAGTAGTAGTAGTAGTAGTAGTAGTAGTAGTAGTAGTAGTAGTAGTAGTAGTAGTAGTAGTAGTAGTAGTAGTAGTAGTAGTAGTAGTAGTAGTAGTAGCTCAGTAGTTAATTGGTAATTCAGTTAGTCAGTCAGTTGATCAGTCAGTTTCCTGGTCAGTCAGTTGATCAGTCAGTTTCCTGGTCAGTCAGTTGATCAGTCAGTTTCCTGGTCAGTCAGTTGATCAGTCAGTCAGGCACTCACTCACTCACTCAAGCAGTCATTTAACTGGTCTTTCTGCTAGTAAGTTACCTAAGTGGTTAGTGAATACGTCAGTTAATTAGTAATCAGTCAGTTAGTCACCGCCTCAGTCATTTAGTCAGTCATGCAAGTCAGTCAGTTAACCAATGAGTGAGTTAGGGAGTCAGCAAGTCAGGTCCTTTAATCGGTCAGTCAGATAATCAGGGAGTACGTGAGGCAACCAGTCAGTCAGGTAATCAGCCAGTCAGCAAATTAGTGAATCCGTGAGGCAACCAATCAGTTAGTCAGTCAGTCAGCTAATAAATGAATAATTCAGCCAGTGAGCAAGTGAGGAGGGGGGGCTGAGTCAGCAGGCCCAGTAGACTGTGAAGGTTGCTATTCAACAGGTGAACAGACGCTCATTATGCATGTATACCTGTGTGTGTGTGTGTGTGTGTGTGTGTGTGCGTGTGTGTGAGCCTCTCTCTCTCCGTTTTTTATCTCTTTGTCTTTCTATTTTGCATCTCTCCTTGCCCTCTTCAGCACTTTTTTCCTATTTTTGTTTTGCCGCCCTACGCTTTTATTTCTTTCTCGTTGATATTTTTTGTTCCATTTTTTTCCTTCTGTCTGTCAACCTAATTACTTTTTTTCCCTCCTCCCCTTAAGCTCTTTCTTCTTTCCTTCCTATTCATTCGTTGCTATTTCCTCCTCCTCCTTTCTTCTTATCCATCTACCATTTATCCTGTTTTCCCCCTCCTCCTTTTCCTTTCTTATTTTTTTACCTCCCCCTCCTTCTTTCCTTAGTCAGTATTTTCCATTTGATTCCTTCCTTCACTATTTTCAGATTTCTTCCTCCTCCATTTCCTTTCTTTCTTCCTTATTTAACACTCTTCTCTTTCTTCTTCATTCACTTAGTTCTGTGTTCTCCTCCTATTCTCTTTCTTCACTCGTCACCTCTTTCTCTTCTCTTCCGCTTTCCCTTCCTCATTCTTTTCTTCCTTATTTCTCCTTTAGTTATTGTCCATTTTCTTCCTATTTATACTTTTTCCTTCTATTCCCTTCCTTCCTCAACACTCCAGCGCTCCTCTCCCTCTTTCGTCCTTCATTCTTTTCCTCCTATCCACACTTTTTCTCCCATCCTCACTCAGCCCTTACTCCTCCTTTTGCCCTTCATTATTTTACCTCGATTTATGCTTTCCTCCTCTTCCTCGCTCTTTTCCGCTTCCTCCCTGGATTTCCCAGAGCAACTCCGCGACGCTCAATGGGGTAACAAAAAGATAAAGTAAAAAAATCTCGTATCGTCACCCTCCTCCCGGAAACGTGGCTCGATGGCAGTGTTTTGTAATGCGCCACGGTCTGATCACACACTGGACTCGTCATCGCCGGCCAGGGGGGAGTCACTACGTACTCCTTGACAGTGGAAAAATGTGTAACTCACCACGGCATGATCACGAGTTGGACTCGCTTTCTTCAGCAGGTACCCTCCCGACGTGAGCAAGTGCTCATTATTGTCGATCTCTGGGTACTGCCAGGACCTCACACACCACACACCCCATCCCCCTTGCTCAAGGGGGGACAGTTACCACTCCTAGTCAACGGAAAGAATCCGGCCTGAGCGGGGCTCGAACCGCCGCCTGTTTGGCCGTGAAGCCTTGCAGCGCGGCGCTCTAACCGATTGAGCTACCGGAGCGGTAGCTCAATCGTGTGTGTGTGTGTGTGTGTGTGTGTTGCTACTACTACTACTACTACTACTACTACTAATAATAATAATAATAATAATAATAATAATAATAATAATAATAATAATAATAATAATAATAATGCTACTACTACTACTATTACTACTGCTACTACTACCTCTACTATACTATTTTTATCAATTCTACCACTACAGCAACTGCTCCTTTGTGTGTGTGTGTGTGTGTGTGTGTGGAAAATTGAAAACTTTGTTGAGTGCGCAAGTACACACACACACACACACACACACACACACACACACACACACACACACACACACACTCACTCACCCGGAAACCATCATCAACAGCATCAAGAGGTTCCACACGAGCATAAAAATGTGTGTTCACAATGCAGAAAAGATGGAGGGTCGAGGTGCACACAGCACAACAGAATAAAAAATAGATAGATAGAAAATACACAAAAACAAATGAATAAAATGTAGATGAATAATGCTACTCATAACTAGCATATTTCACTGACCTGACACTGTAAACATCCGTAGGTCGTTAGATTAATCGTCAGATGGATGGACAGATAGTGACACGGGAAAATACCTTATCTGCTTGATCACACTTTGGAACTTTTCTTTTTGAAGGAGCAGCATTTTACATGTCTTTTTCCCATTTTGTTATGCCATTGGCTGTCTCCTTTGTTATCAATCAAGATAGATATAGATAGATACAGACAGTCGAATCCCAGTTAGCCAATGGGCACATACACTGGAGGGTGCATTGCCTCACGCACCTTGTGAAACCATCCACTGGGGGTTCTCCAAGCAAAGTACTTTTTCCTGGTAAACACTAAAGTGTTGGGAAAGTTGGAAAGTTTCATTTAGTTGGCGCAACATCTGTGGTCATATGCCAGAGAGAGACAGAAGGGTAAGGAATTATAGGAAAAGGGAACAGATCCCAGGAGACGGGACACAACCCCAGATTAATACCTGGTTCCCATTCACTGCTGGGTGGACAGGGGCGTAGGGTGTAGGAAAAGCCGCCCAAATTTTTCCACTCCGCCCGGGAATCGAACCTGGGCTCTCTCAGTTGTGATCCGAGTGTGCTAACCACTGCACCACGAAGCCCCCCTAAAGTGTTGGGGCTCGTGCTAGTAGAAGGCAACTATTTGTACCAGCTCCATGGATACAAATACTCCCCACTTTGGTGATAGGCTGGTAAGCACACAGCACCACTTGTTAGGAGTAGCGGCAGGGCTCTTACACTGACCCATGGTAGTAATGGTTCTCGTGGACAAATCAGCAAGACAAAGTTTTAGTGTGAGGCAGAACCTTGCACTTGACTTGCCAGCAGCAGCACCAACTGGTGGGCTGGCGGATATCTGACACGGTTTGAGAATTAATGACTGGCCCAGGATTTGAGAATTACATAATGTCAAATTTGTGGAAATGCATGTCAAAACAAAAAAGCACAGGTGATTTGAAATGTTGAACAAACAGAACATCGAATAACAGAAGGTCAAATAACAGGGTTTTTCTGCACTTCATATCCTGAGTTGAGCAAGGTTTTGAGGGGAGGGGTTGCAGGCCACACCCCAACTAAGCTAGATCTGGGATTACACGGACTGTTAGCCTTGAGCAGGAACACATAACCCCTTAGAGTTTAGCATAGTGTTAGATAGTTTGACAGACAGGCAAGCAAACAGAGCTCAGGTGTTATAATAAGGCAACAGGAGCAGTAGAAATCATTTAAATATAGTCCTTTAATCCATCACTTGTATACATGTGTCAACAAAGAAGTATAATTGTTAGTACACATCAACCGTCACACGACTCGGAAAGCTGCATCTCCCTCGCTGTGTGGGTGCCGGGGGAATGATTGGCTGAGGCTGCCGGCCACAATACAACCTGCTGGAGTCTGTACAGTATCAAGTCTTTTCTATGATTGGAAAGTTGGAAAGTTTCGTTTAGTCAGCGCAACATCTGTGGTCATGTGCCGGAGAGAGACAGGAGGAGGAAGGAATTATAGGAGACAAGACACAACCCCCAATTAATACCTGGTACCCATTCACTGCTGGGTGGACAGGGGCATAGGGTGATTGCTTTGCTTTATTTTACTTCTCCTTTCTCCTTCTGTCAATTATATTCTTAAGTCATCGTAGGAATTAGCTATTTTATCTTCAACAATCTAATCAGTTACCATTGCTACAACGGATATCTAATGGCTTTTGCTCCATTTATTTTCAGTTTTCAATCAGAGTAATCTATTTCTAAAACCTTGGGACTTGCTGCTTGGAGACGTCATCAACAATTAATCAATCAATCAACCAACAAGGCAAGCTGTGAAAAGTCTCTGCAGCACCACTTTTCAAATTTGTTTCATTTCCTTTAACATTTTGAGACAATATCATAGACTTCTTTTCTTCCATTATATACTTTCAACAACAACAGGATTCCCTGCATTAGGTCTGTATTGCATTATTTTTTGGTCATATTCACTTCATTTTCAAAGTCACTAAGACCATTGAGAGTTGAGTAGTTACTTATGGTTACTATTTGCTGGACTACTTCTTTGTACCTTATTTCATTTACTAGGTTCATAGACGGATTTCCCCACAACACTCCTTCACATAACACACCAACCGACTCAACTCTGCCAATCAGAACACAGCCTCTTTATACTAAATCTACACAATGCCATTCTCTGCAGCGGAAGCAAGCTTACACACAGAAGCAGTGCATATCAGTGGCTGAAACGATTCGCTTTTACATTAGAATAAGAAATGCAAAAAAAGCTAACTGACCTCTTTAACCTAGGCTTCTTCCTTCCCTTCTTCTGGACATGCAAGGAAGAGCAAAAGGGAGAAGAATGGTGATGAAATTAAACATACAAGAAATTTAACTTTCATCTTACTTCTCGCAAACTTTCTCCTCCTCTCAGCCATACTGTCTATTTGAGCATATTTATAAATACAGTAGCAATAACTGTTAGGAATTAAGGGTTGTTAAAGAAGTGAGGGTGGTTCATAGCTAAAACTAAGTATTATTAAGAAAGAAAATGAGAAACTAAGAAAACAAGAAGCAAAAGTATCCCCGCCTATAATCACTTAAATCCAAACATACTTTCGCTTCTCGTTTTCTTTCTTAATAATACTTAGTTTTAGCTATGAGCCACCCTCACTTCCCTAACAACCCCTAATTTCTAACATAACATAGCACATATCATACAACTGTGGGGGCTGCTTAAAACATCCTCCACGTTCTATGCTTTTTAAAATATATTCTCAAGTCTGACAACAACCTGTACTTCCCAACACAACACCTGCCAATACCTGGGCCTGTATTTATAAACTTCCCCAGAGCAGAAAATTCCTCAGGACTGGAAAATGGTAAGGGTTTATTGGGGAATACTTAGGATTGTGGCTTTGACTCATGCATGTTTGGGATGTGGTGTATCTCATCCTAAGTGCTTTAATATTTTTACCGCAGAGGAGACAGCCAAAGGAAAAAATAAATAAAAAGAAAAAGCCCACAGATACAGCAGGCAAAAAACAAATATGAAAAAGAAAAACCACTGAAGCACTGCCCCTAAAAAGTTGAAAAGTACAACGGCCAAGGTGGGAAGTTTAAAAAAATTACAGAAGTGTCTTGACACTGGCGGCAGAACACTGACAAAACACAGCCTTGACGCCAACCACGCACTTTTAACAACAGATTTTGTCATCCTTTGATAGAATTGCAATATTTTTTATTATCACAAATGCTAAATCTAACTGCTCTGCCTTAAACAAAATAAAGAGTTTCTGCCTCGGAAAATAAAGAGATCCTATGAGTCTATCCCAGCTGAGCAGGATTCCAATGCACTTCCTGGGAAACTTTGTAGGTACAGGCCCGAGTCTTTTTCCCCGAGGGCAAAAGGTGATGAATCATTCCTTCCCCTCCAAAATAATGTCTTTGTGTTTTATATTTTCTCTCCAGGGGACTAAAAGGTAATGGCAGGTGACTTCTCCCCCTCTAAAAATCACACTCTTATTCACTCTTTCCAGGGGGTAAAAATATTATTACTTCTACCCCTAAAAAAATATTGCTTCTAATCTTAATAAGAATATCTATCCTAAGAATTAAAAGATATTAGATGACCCTTCCCCCTCTAAGTCTTTTCCTTTCCTGGGGGTCCAAGGTGAGGTAAGGTAAGCTCCCTCTCTTACCGTCATAATCACACATTCCAACATGATCTGTTTTGCTACTTTCACTACGTCATGAAAATGCTGTACAGGTTTTTTCTCTCTACTGTATTGTCGAATTTGTCTTTTATACAGTGTTCAAGACTTTTATTACTAGTTATTTAAAGTCAAATCAGAATATAGACTTGTATTATTTATTTATTAGTTTTAATGAATAGAAGTATTTCATCTAGTTCATCAATTGTCAGAGAAAAAAACATCAGGTCACGAAACAGTGATGACCGATTTGTTTTATCATTCCTTCTCTGGTATGTACACAGATCTATTCACTCAAGTACAGGCAGAGTGAATGTTCTACAGCACACTGCTTCATGCACACACACACACACACACACACACACACATTCTCTCTCACACACACACGCTCTGGCAAGTTTGTGGTGGCGGACATACACCGGACAGCTAAGGAAAATCATTTAATCACCTCAATCCAGACAACCGCTGAGCTACGATGAAGTTACAATAATCTCCAGTGAAAAAAATTAAACACAGAAAAACGGCATTCATAAAAGTAAACACAGAGTACAAAATAGTAGTAAATGCATGAGGAATACCTGTCTGTCGTATCTTAGGCAAATAATACACTGATCAGGTCTTGCGTTCAACCTGAGAAACATTACACGAGACTATTTACATTTCTCTCTCCTCTGCTTTAAATGCAAGACTTGGCTGAGACGTTAATGCACAAAAGGAATATCTTAAAACTATGCATCTGGTTACGGCAATGATTTCAGTAAGCTGCCTGAGTAACAATAGAGGGGAGAGAAGACAAGTAAAAGTATGGAATGACCAGTGCAAAGCGAGTGAAGGAGTGGAAGGAGCTGTACAGAAAGGGAGGAAAGAAGAAGTATAAGAGGGAGTAGAGGGAGGGAAACTGAAGGGAAGGGAGGAATGGCATCTGTATGTAGAAGGCAAGAGAAGGGGAAAGAGATGGAGGGATTAGAAAAGGGAGAGAATGGAATGGAAAAGTGAGAGAGAGTACGTGTGTGAGTGAAAGTGAAGTTAATGAGAAAATAGAATGAATTATAGATATTGAAAAAGGTAGAATACTATGGTAGAAAAAAAGGAAAATACACTCAACTATGATGTTACAAAAAATGGTGGAGTACAGCGCAAGGAAAACAAGAAATAGAAAGTTAATGCATAATGAAAGTAGATATATATAAAGTGCTGAGAGAAAGGAAATACAGAGTTGAAGTACAATGAAAGCAGGGAAATAAAAGTGTTGAGAGAAAGGAAATACAGACATAAGCTTAAACTGGACTGAGAATAAACAAGTAAACTGAGATGCGTGTTAGATGACAAGGGTAAAGTGAGGGAATGATGTGGAAAGGGGAAATAATGACTAAGCCCCATAAGAGAAAAAAAAGGACATTAAACAAAACGAAGAAAAAGACGAATGACTGAGCATTAGATATTCAGAATGATGCAGAGGCAATGAAAGGTCAGAGCGAGCGATACATTACGAGAAAAAGGGAAAATATGTGAATGCTGAGAAAGGCAATGATTAAAAAGCTATATTAAATGTGATAGACATGAATGAATGATCAAACTCAACTAGATATTACAAGAAAAGATAATGTGATGAAATTGTGTAGAAGGAAAAAGAGGAAATAGACACAGTTATATATATCAAAAAATGGTAGCAAGGAATGGAATAAGCAAATCGAGCAAGACAAAAAAAAAGTTGATGGAATGCTTAGAAGGAAAGAAAGCATAGATTGAGTTACAAATGATAGCAAGAAATGGAATAAGTAAATTGAGCAAGACAAAAAAAAAATTGATGGAATGCTTAGAAGGAAAGAAAGCATAGATTGAGTTACAAATAATGAAAGAAAGCAGATCAAAACAGTAAAAAATGTGTAACAGGATACAAAACAGACACAGACTTACAAAAAAAGAGGCAAGGAGAATGAGATGCATGATCGGACATTTAGAAATCACTGTTGTTGTTTTTACAGTGAAGGAAGCAGCTCAAGGGCAAAAATAAACAAACACAAAAAAAAATCACTATCAAGCAAGAAATATGAAAAAACAAACCAGAGTAGGAGGAGACAGGAGCAGAGAATGGAAAAGGAGGCTGAAAATGCTAAGACGTTACCATACACTGTACAACAAACCAAGAAATACATGGAAATGAGGCATGAGTGAGTGACAAAAAGGGGAGTGAGGAGTTACGTGAGGCAAGGCCGGTGAGGCGTGGAAGCTGAGTCACCCAGGAAAATAAAGAAAGTCATCCTCTGTTTGTGATGTAAAGATTAATGTAGCTTTAAATAAAAATAAAATGAGCATTATCTTACATTACAATCATTATTATTATTCTACGAGGCTAAGACTGAGGGTGGGCTGATGTGGACAGGTGAGGAGAGGAGTGAACTATGTAAAAAGATGAGAAAGGAGAATGGAAGTACGTACAGGGCGAAGGGAGAAAGGGAGAGACGGAATGAGGAGGGAAGGGAAGGGTGAAGGGAGAGAAGGGGATCAGTGATGGGAAGGGAGTACAGGGTGGAAGGGAGAGAGGGAGACAAGCAATGGGAAGGGAAGTGCAAAGAGAAAGGAAGAGAGACAAGTGATGGGAAGGGAAGTGCAAAGAGAAAGGAAGAGAGACAAGTGATGGGAAGGGAAGCACAGGACAAAAGGGAGAGAGGGAGTGAGGGAGATCAAGGAAAAGGTAGATGGATAATATAAAGGAAACCATGACATAAAAAACGATCTATGAACAGAGAAAAACATACAAAGACAAGTTATGAGAATGGAAGTACGAGGTAGATGGGAGAGAGGGAGACTGAGGAAGAGGTGGATGGATTGTGTAACGAAAGACATTAGACGAAAACATGAAAAAATAACACAAAACAGACCACCGTGGAGGAGACTCATACAAAACAGTAATCACATTTAACTTTGGATGATAAATGCAGAGACGGTTATTTTCCTAAGTAATATTTTCTCTCTCTTATTAATTCTCAATCATCTGAATTGTTCCCATATACTCCTATGCTTTGGCCAACATACCCTGCAATCTCTCACCATTCCCTGCACACCCCACACAGCATGGGAGACAATGTATAACACACACGCTATGTATAGGCAACAGTGAGGCAGGTGTGTGTGCTGGGCTGTGGGTGCGGGGTGAGTGTGGCTGACGTAGAGCTGTATTTAAACTGGTAGCGATATATACTAAAACACTGCCACTGTGATATATTTGCCATCTCATAAACACCACTGCAGTTAACACTCATCTCAGGAAAAAACTTGTATGTATGTGGTAAAAATTAGGAATATTAACAAGGACTTTGGAGTCTTCAGAAACATTAAAATTTACATTTCCTGTTTTGTTTCTTAATGTATTGTGCAGCAGCCATTCATTTTTGGAAAATAATTACCTGCTACAAGAATGCAAGGGAGGGTGACTGTTCTGGGCTCCTCTCCCCTCCACCCCTACACAGCCCGAGCCCTTGTCACTTGTTCTCTTCTGTTGATGGTGGTGCAGGTTTTCCTAATGTAAGGGTGATGGCTACACACTGATACCAATATGCCACCAAAAATATCAACAATACCAGGCAAAAAGAGTGATTGGAAAAAATGTATTGATGTCAATGCAAGACGAGTTATATATGATTACAAGTAGTCAGGCAAGTAGAAAGTGGAGCAATTTATTTTCCCTGTGGATTTGCACCTCTGGGATTATATATCATGCAATGGATTACACTTCACTGGATCAGCACAGCAATCAAAACGTAACAAAGCAGTTCTATGCTTTTAAGATGACTGAACAAACTGATCACATTAATGTGTGATATTACTCAACATGCAGGTGTACATTTGCAATAATTTGTGTGTCGCCTAATGTTGTGAAAAATTTGCTAAGCTGACCGGGAACAGGTCCACAGCTATTTGTATGAAAGGACTTTTACTAAATTTTCAAAATAAAGTTTATGAGCCAATACTTCAACAATGGTTTGGTGCTGCACCTCGCCTTAGTTTTCCACACTAGTTTTTTTCCTGGTATGAGACCCAATTGCAATGGTGCTTATGAATAATATATAATATACCCCACTATGCTTTATGTATGTTCACTATAAACTGTGATTGTAAGCCATTTTTAAACTTTCATAGTACTAAAATATTATTGTAAATTGTTTCATGTTATACTAAAAGACACTGAGCGTAAAGCTTTCTCAACCTGATACACAATACTTGGCGCGGTAAAAGCCTTGTGTTAATGGACTGTAGGAAACTAGACAGAAGCTGTATTATTAGGTACAATATATGAACTCTTTTAGCAGACATCCTCCCTTTCACTCACACTTCCTTTTGCTTTCTCTCTCTATAAATTTTCACAGCAAACAACTAAGTCACCAGGGATGTAGCACTCTTGTACACTCTCGAATCAAACACCAAACACAACAAACGTTTTTATATCACTGCGTGTGTTTTAAACATGGACGAAAAGATCAATCAATGGCAAAAACTTCATAAGGTTTGAGACAACGGCATAAAATTTTCACACAGCACAGTTAAATAGCTCTATATGTATCCCATTCAAATTAACTTGGCAAATACGCCCCACTCACACCAGCCCAAGGACCATCAGTACGATTTACCCTTTCCCAGCATCCACCAATCACATCCAGCATGAGGTTGGATAGGGGGCGTGGCTTGCTTGTGGACTAGCCAATGATAAGCACAAAGGAGGAAAGGGGAGGAGCTTATCTGCCAAGTTAATCTGAACACTGTATATAACTGGGTGACTCTTGGATAGCTACAAGGCATCATGGATTATCTTTACCTATGTACATGACTAATATGAACCTTAGCAATGAATGGGGTGACAGATGGAGACATGACATGGGAGGGGAAGGGGCAGTGTGTGTGAAGGGGGAGGTGATTATGGAGTAAAGGAAGGGAAGGAGATGTAAGTGTGGGGTTGCCTGGGTTTTGGAAATAAAATATAAGAGTGATGAGTGAGACATAACTGATATAACATCCGGAGGGTGAAGGCAGTAACTAAAGAGAATAAAAAGGGAGAGATCAGGTAACAGAAGGTGTGGTGATGGGGTACTAAAAAGGAAAACAGGAGTTATTAAGAGATTATTCATATAACTCATAGAGGGTGAAGGTAAACATAAAGTTGGGGGCATACGTTATAGCTGCGAGTGGTCACGGTGCTAATCTCCGTTGCACTGGCCCTGGAGCTTGTGGTGGGTAAGAACTCATTACCCCGGGACACAGGGCCAATGTGACATTTGAGCTACCAGTTTACCTTCGCCAGGTTTCCCCAGGTACAAAATTATCGACAAGCCCGAAAGGGAGAGTGAACAGCTGGGTGAGCTGAACACCGACTGACCAGGCTGCGATTCAAACCCATGCCCATGGATTCATAGCTAGGTACGCTAACCACTGCACCACGGAGGTAAGAATAAACAATAATAATGATGGACAAGATGATAAAAGTGAAATACAAAGCAAAATAAATGATGAGATCACTGTTAAAGGAAGGATATGAAAGGAGTAACAGGAAGGGGCGTGTGTGGTAAGGGAAAAGGTGGGTGATTCTTCACAGGTAAGAAGGAACAATAATAGCAGGTAACATGACATTTATGGAAGTGATACGATAATGAGTAAATGCATTTCTCTCCTCTCTTCTCCTCTTAAAGTGCATCATGAATATGTATGAATGAATATCTTGAATGTATGCAAGTTACATGTATATTTTTATATATATATTTTCTTTACCAACACTTAAATACATAATTCCTTGTTTTATAAGTGTGTAAGTAGGTGTATGCAGTACCTGGCTCACTCACACACCACCTTCATACTTAGAAAGGTGTAGTGTTGCCAATTTTGTTGTTTGTTACACCTAACAAGGTCCATTAATAAGTGTATCTGCGTCCTGCCCTGCACCTTTATCCTTGCCTCCATTCTACAAAAATATCATTCACACATGACAGCATCCTACAGGACACTTGACCATCGGCAAAAGGACTCGTGTAGGCAAAGGAGGCAAAAAGATATTATTCATTATCATTGCCTCCATCCTACAATATCCTTCACCCATGACAGCATCCTACAGGGCACTGGACCACCAATTAAATGACTTCTATAGGCAAAGGAAGAAACAAAAACAGCTTTGTTTCACTACATATCCTTAGCCCTTTCCTACAAAAAATACCCTTCACACATGACAGCATCCTGCAGGACACTGGACCACCCATTAAAAGACTTCTATAGGCAAAGGAGGTAAAACATCCTACCGCCTTATCCTCACCTGCATCCTACACAACCATGGGTCACCAGTAATAGAACTTTTGTATGTAGTAGTAAAAGCAGCAAGGACATCATACACATCCCTATCTCCATCCCACAAAATATCCTACTAGCCTTTACTATATCCTACAAAGAGGCCATTGCATCCTACAGGACAGTCACCAGAGAAGGACTTCTGTAGGAAACTTATGGTGGCAAGAACACACCCTCCACGTCCTTATACTTACCCCATCCTGCAAGCCCTTACCTCCATCCTACACACAACATCCTCAACACCATCCTACAGGACACTCGGTCACCAGTAAAAGGACTTCTGCAGGAGGTTGGAGGCGCTGGATATCCATGAGGATGCGGCCTCCATGAAGGAGCCACTGGGGGCCATGGCGGAGGTGGCGTCCTTCACCCCGAAGTCCTCCTCGGGCAGGTAGTCAGGCAGGTCGTCCACAGGGGAGGTGGTGGTGGCGGGGTCTACAGGCGTCTGGCCTAGCGGGATGATCTCCTGAGGGGGCAGGAGGGGGGGGGGGGGAATGATAAATTAAAGGTCCCTCTCTCTTTCTCTGTCTTTCTTTCCCACATTTTTCTCAATTATTACCACATTTTTGTACATGAAGAACAACATATTTAGTGGCAAAAAATTCAAAATGTCTGCACCACACTGAAAAAAATAGAGCCTTTAGAAACTTAGTGGAGCTTTTGTGACACAGTAAAGATAAACAATACTCTTTTTAAGTTCATCACTGTGGTAGGGGCCAGGTGGCTCTGTGGGTATAGTGCTCAGTTTGGTATTAGACTAACTTGGGCCATTCTTTAATCACCTTTTAATCAGAGCTGTGGTAGTTTTATATACTGAACAGTTGTGGAAAATAAGTGAGTTAGAGCATATCTGTCTCACCAGGGTGCAGGGACAGTGATAAAGATTCATATTGCAGGATTTTTGGGATTAAAATTTGAAACTTTAAAAATTCAGATTAGCAGTGTGGATCAGTGGAGTTCAGATTAATGGAATCTTACCATACACTGCCTTGCCCACCAAAAAAAATAAAAAAAATAAAAATAAAGACATCAAAATGGTCACATCATTAAAGAAGGACCTTACTTACACACGGCACCCAAATGTCATTAAAGGTCAAACAGAAAAAAATAAGAAAATCAGTAAGTAAATAAATCAGGGTAAATAGAAATAAAAGAAAATAGTAAATAAAAAGATATATAAATAAATGAAAATATGAATAAATAAATAAAAATTAAACAAGTAAAAATAAAAAATAAATGAAAGAGGTTACACAAGGGTCACATCACCCCACCCACCTCCTCGCCCTTGTCGTTGGTGGTGACCTGCTGCGCGGCGAGGGTCTCCGTCCTGGCCACTGCCGCCGCCAGCTTCTCCACCGAGAGGTCGCGCTTCACCCGGCAGGTCACCCGGGAGTGACCCAGGTCAAACACAATGCTGATGAGCCCCCGCACCCGCACCAGCTCCTCCTCCACCCGCTGGCGCTGCTCCTGAAGGGGGAGGGTCATGGTGGTGGATTCTTTTTTTTACCAGAAAGGTCAGTCAGTCTCAGTCAATTGGTCTCAATCATTCAGTCAATAAAGGTCAATCCTCAAGGGCACAAAAAAAGGCCATTAATTGTTTCTTTCATATAAAATGTAGTTGTGTATCTGAGTGGAGGGCAAAATTTGGTTAGGAAGGTGTCACCTCTTAAAAGCACTGATGTCATAGGAAGGAGGAAATAAGGACAGGGGAAGGCTCTTCTAGAGTTTGCCACTGAAATGGATGAAAGAGTGAAGATGCTGGTTATATCTTGCCAAAGGGATTTGGACAGTATAGGGAAGAGCTAGAGTAAAAAGTCATGTGCAGCGGGGCCATGGGAGTGGGGGAGGCATGCAGTTAGCAAGTTCAGAAGAGCAGTCAGCATGAAAACATCAATAGAAAATAGAAAGAGATGCAACACTGCAGCGGAATTTAAAAGTAAAAGATGGTCATTTAGAGGAGAGGGGCTGATGAAACAAAAAGCTCTTGACTCTATGTTCAAAAAGGCTGTGCGTGTGTGTGTGTGTGTGATGCATATTCCATACATGGGTAGACAAGGCCCATATATATGGTTAGCATCTGGGAGGAGGATAAAACTTGATGATACAAAATGCCAAACCTTGAAAAACTTAGTATATTAAGATCACTTTCCTGTAGCTTCCTTCTTTCTTGGTTCATCTACTTATCACTTATTTCCTCGCTTTCTACTGCTGTTCCTGTGGTGATGGCTGGCTATGAGAGCAGTAAGAAAACTGTACTTATCATTATCATTACTGCTACCACCACTAATAATAATAATAATAACACAACTGCCATCACTATTCTTTAAACCACTGTGCTATTAGAGCTCCTCTCATTAACTAACCTCAGGCAGAAAATTAGGTTACAGTACAAGAAAAATTAAATTGAAAGCACTACTACTATTACTTTTACCTGTACTGCTAACCCTACAACTACTACTACTACTACTACTACTAAACACCTTGTCAGAAATTTCTGTATGAATCTACCTCCCGTTAAATATTATTTACAACAGGGAGAAAAATTGCACTTGGGTAAATTGCACTTGGGTTATTATTTCAATAAGACAATTATGATTCGAATTCAAGACGGTTGAACCAACGAATGGGAGAATTAACTTTTATACCAGCGATTCGGAGCTGGTGTATTGGCTGACGTGCCAGATAAGTGACGTCACGTGTTGAAGCTTCAAAGCTTCACCGTGACTCATGACACGTATACTTGAGGCACAAAGGCCAGCTTTCCCACTCAACCCCCCGACACATCAACACCTATGGGCAGTTACCATCTTGCCTTCACCACCACGTCCTGGATTATTTTTTCTTTGTACATTATGTACATAGATTAACAATGCTCAGTGTAGCACAAGCAGATATTTGCTGTCCATGGCCACCAGGCCTCCCGGTGAAACATCATCACTCACCACAGTTGGCCCGCCACAACATCCTGCCTTGATCCACTCACCTACTTCAGCTAAGTGCATTGAAATTGATTTCTCGTGTCACTCGGACAATTAACGCATTTCCGAGTTTCCCGTAAGTGTCGCGGATCCGTGATATAGGAAATTAGTTTAATGTACCACGGCGTTGGCCTATCCATACAAACCACGTAAGCTTTGACCTTGGTTGGTGTTGGGAGTGTTCGATTCAATTCTGGGGCACGTCAATTATCCGTATCCAATACTCTAACTCTTACTCTCTCCTGTGATGCCCATTTAATTCTTCACACACCTACCACTACCACCTCTACAACACTCAACTTACCGGGCTGACCATTCCCTTAACGAAGAGGGTCACCACCTTAGCCTTGGAGTTGTGGATGCCCAGAAAACTGTCCCTCTTCTCCACCGATGCCTGGGCCTGCATCTCTCGTGTCTGTGTGGGAGAGAGGAAGGCAGGGGTTAAGTGGAGGGGAAGGAGAATCGTATGGGAGAGTTGACAGAGGAATAGAGAAGGGAAAATAAAGAAAAGAATGGAGGGGAGAGGGAGAGATAGGGAAAGAAAGAAGGGAATGAAGGAGCCTGGGGAATTAGGAAAGTAGACAGGGATAGAAGAAAAAGATATAAAAAGAGAAGAATATGGAAAGGACAGGAGTAGAGAGGGGATGTAAAGGGGTGAGGGACAGTATAGAGGAAGGGAACAGTGGACAGAGTATGGGAAAGAAAGGGTAAGAAAGGGGATTAAGGATTGAGAAGGATGAGGGAGGGAGAAGCATAGGAAAAAGGGGAAAGGTGAAGAAGAGGACTAAGGAGGCACGGAGAGGAAAGAAGACAACAAATGATACAAGTAGAGAGAGTAAGAGAGAGAAGGGAAGGGGGTGAAGAGACGGGGATGGATATGGCTAGTGTACTTCTGCCCTTTCATTTCCTCTCATTATTGTACACACACACACACACACACACACACACACACACACACACATGGAACGGACTTGACGAGGAGACTGTGTGTGCAAAAACAATTCATGGATTTAAAGCCAAACTGGATAATAAGTGTTATGGAAACGGGACAGCACGAGCCTAGTACTGGTCATTTCCTGTATTTCACAACTAGGTAAATACACACACACACACACACACACACTCTCTCCCTCTTTTTCCCACCCAACTCACATTTTCAACCTTGGCAGGGGGTTTGACCTTCCTCTCACTCACATCTGCCACCTCACTCCCACTTTTCTTTGGCCCATCCACCTTATCTGCCTGCTTGGATGGGGTGGGGGAGGGAGCAGGGGAGGTGGGAGTGTGTGCTGGGGAGGCCTGGCTGGCGGAGGAGTCGGTGGCGGTGGAGTTGGAGGTGGAGGCGCTCGATGAGGTCTGTAGTTTGGTAGCCTCTGTGGTCTTGACGTGCTTGGCAAACTGTAGGCTTGTGAAGAGTCCTGCCGCCTTCTCTCTCAAGGCCTCGCTGTACCTCTCCTCGTCCCTGTCAAAGAATATGGTTTACGGGTCAATAAGGCAGAGTTGGATTTTCTTGTGAATTGTAAATATGAATAGAGATGAACTGCTTAACCCGGTAGCTGCAGGGATCAAGTTCCTAAAAGGTCCCTCTAAGTGAGAAAAATGAGAAAAAATCATCACTCACACAAACCATTTCATAATATATATCAAAGCATTTGTGTTCAGTTTATATATCATCTATTTTGAAGGGTTTATATCATGGTACAAATTTGGCCCGTCGCTGCTACCGGCTTAAGACAATACATGATGCCTACCCTTGAGGAAACTGATTTTGCAAGAAATGAGCTATTAAGTTTCCAGTTGAAATTTTGAGTTTAGGAGGGATCAATAATGTTTCGTGTAGAAGAAGGGGACAGCTGAGTGTTGAAATATAAGGGACAGGTGCTTGGGAGGCTATGTTGAGTTCTAAGACAGAAAAATTGAGTTTTAAGGTATCGAAGGCCACTAAGTTCCTTGTGCCCCATTCAGCAATAATAGCAAGGTGAGGTTATGCATTTTTGTTGTTGACTTCTAGCCCTGAGTTGTGATTCTTGCCTTTAGAGAAAGTGCCACGAAGGGGAAAACTGGAAACCTTACTCCTGAGGCCATCACTTTGGGGAAACTTCTCCAGAGGGAACATGATTGTCTGAGATGCATAGACAGATAGTGAATAGAAATCTCTTATATGTACCAGACAATACTTGTTGAATGTAAAAAGTCATTCAGTGATTGTAGGAAAAATATTGGCAAACAAGTGACTCATGTCTGTAATAATAAAATATCCCATAATTCATAACTACTACTACTACTATTAGAGTAGAAAAATTGTTATCAGTTACTATCATTATTACTCCATGTTCGTTCTCGAGTTACCTGATCTCACCAAATAAAGTTCATCAACCCAACTGAACAGAGTAGTCAAATTCCACCGAGCAAAGTAGCCTGAATCTTCCTAATCGCAACTTAAAAAACTGAATAACTAAAAGATTTGTGATTCTTATTCCTCAATTCCAGGACTGAGTTAATCATGTCATTCGCCTAAAAAAAAAACAATTCTTCCCTCGTGTAATCTCTCGTCCACACAGCCCCAAGGTAAGGGAACCCCCGACTCACTCTGTTACACTTTGCAGGGCCTCCAGCACCCCGAATGTGTTGGCCAGGGAGGAGCGGCACTCCTTAGCCTCAGCGATGAGTGCCAGGGTCTCCACCGCTGAGTCCACCAGCAGCCCCTCGCCCTCCGCCACCACGTATGCCAGGAACTGGATGCATGTGCGGTCCTGAGGGATGGGGGGGAGGGTTGTGAGGGGTTGTGAGAGGAGAAATTTATGTGTGCGAGTATAAAAAGTGTGGTGGCACGGTGTAACTTTATGAGAGAAAAGGTGTAGATGTGTAAGTTCATCTTGGGGCCTTATGAGATAAAAATTGTAGTTGTGTAAGTACATCTACGTGAAGTGGAATGTAATCTGGGAGAGAACCGTGTGTCAGTACATTTACATAAAGAGAGAAAGAGAAATGAAGTGGATTTTTTTTAATGATCCACCACAATAACAATTACTATTTTCTTTTTCATTATGTGGATATGTGTTCAAGACAATCTATGTGTAGTCATTTCCATGGAAAGGAAAGTGAGGAGGTGTGACTGTCTTTGGGAGTTGGTTTGTACTGAAAGAGTTGTTTTCATGGGGAATAAAGTATTTGTGAAGGAAATTAAAACACACTGCTCTGGCAGACTTGGAAGAAATTATAACACATTTCATTGGTAACTTGGAAAAAAATTATAACACACAGCATTAGCACACCTGTAAGACATACCTAACACACAAAACTGGTACACTTGGGAAGAATATAACACACTGCACTAGTACACTTGGAAAACATGACAACACAATGAACCAGTACCCTTGTAAAAGAAACCATAACAGACAGCACTGGTACACTTGCAGAACATGACAACACAACACAGGCATGCTTGGTGTTGCCAAGGAGAATTAGTGACCCACCAGGGCAAGGGCGAGGCGCTTGGAGGGGTCATGGGCCAACTCCTTGTAGGCCTGGATGGTGGCCTCTGCGGCCGCTCCGAGCTCTATCTCCCCCATCACACTCTCTCCTATTGGGGGACACAGGTAAATTACAGGTTTTCAAGAGCTACCAAACGTTGGTCAATTGAATTCTTGCATACTCACTTTTTGCTTCTATGTATTTCTTCAACAATAAAAATAAATAATATAATATGTAAACTACAGTGAATGATCTGCTTCCTGAATGTCATGAATTTTGTGTAATTTACATCAAAATTCCAAAGACTTTAATTAAAAGAACCTAGATTTTGTTGCAAAGCAGGGTGAGTGTGGCATTACAATAACATGACTTGATATGAACTTGAAAATATGCTAACACAATATTTTTTCTACAAGTAAAATCTGTTTTAAGGAAAGGCTTGAATGTTCTGAATGATTGATCTTCATTTTGGAAATTAGAAGTTTTAAATTATTAATTTTAAACAAATATATTTTAAATTTTAAATTTAAACTAACCAATCCTGACTCACTAACACTAAAAATCTGTTTTAAGGAAAGGTTTGAATGTTCTGAATGATTGATCTTCATTATGGAAATAAGCAGTCTTATTTGTTTAGTAACTAACCAATCCTGACTCGCTAACGTAACCAACCTAAGGATAATAACATATCTCAGCCGAACTAACCTATTAACTCCAAATCAGTAATCTAACAACATGGAAATCACAGTTTAGCCCACCAAAGTAGTATGTTACTCCCACATAGGAGTCTGCAAAAGGCCGGTAGGCTTGTACGAGGCATGGCTTGACCCATGGAGAACAGTGGCAGATGATCACCTCTTGACAGTAATCGATATACTCTTCTATGAAATATCTCCATGTAAATGTTCTACTACTCTACTGAGTTTGTGGGAGTATTGGTAGTTATCTGTACACATTTGTCGGGGTAAGGAGGCAAGGAGTGTTCAGCATGGGAGTGATCAGTGATAAACACCAACTCATCACTGTTTGCCAAGTGAGCTGCCAAGCCATTTTCTTATCAGGGGCTGTGAGGAATAGGTAAATGTAAAGATTAGCTCAGCCACCTCAACATACCATATATGCCTTCATATTATAGTTAAAGGGCAAAAATACATGCCCTTTAACCACAATAAGAAGGTGCACATGATTATAAACTAACCTAACCTAAGCAACCCTGACATAACCATGCCAGCATTGCTGATGGTTGTGTACTGGTTAGGTTGGTTTCCTTAGGTTTGGTAAGTAGATTAGTTTTTAACCACGTGCAACTTGATGTTTTGGTTTAAGGGCATGTATTTTGGCCCTTTAACCATAACATTAAGGTATATATGGTGGTTTCATGTGGTGGAGCTAAAGTACAGTAACCACAGAATGTTACTGGACTTGGCCTCTGGATCTGGATCTGGACAATAATGCGCAGGGCATCCGTACAGATGCATAACACGCATATTTGTGTTAGCTGTTGGGGGGACGGGGGAGCCGACTGTGCAGGGGAGGGAAGTGAATCAAGTGTAATTGTTAGTGTTGGTGTGTTGTGGTGACGTGAGTGTGTATTTGTTTTCTGAACGAGTCTATTGTACCGCAGTCTAAAATCTGTTAAGGGAGGCTGTTCCAGTCATGTATGGTGTGTGGAAAGTATGAGTGCTTGTATGCGTCAGTGTTGGTGTGATATGTTTGGTATTTATGGATGTGTGTGTTACGAGTACGTTGACTGTTTGCATTGTGTAAGTATGTATGTGGGTCAGTGTCAATGTGAGTGTTTGTGATCTTGTACGTAAGTGTAAGTTTGTGTGCTTGTCTGCGTATATGAAAAGGTTCCATGTTTATTTGTTGTTTGATCCGTGTTGTGATGCCACCTTTGTGTTGATTTGTTCTAGCCAATCAATGTTTCTGTGTGTGTGTAAGGACCCCACACCATGGAGCAGTATTCCAGAGTTGGTCTCACAAGTGTGCCATAAGCTATGTGTTTAATTAATGTCAGGTGTGCAGTTATGTAAATTCCTCCTCAGGCCTTGACAGCTATGCGAGTTTCCATAATATACGGCAATGCATGGAATAAAAAGCTGGTGATAAATATAAGATACACAAAGAATGAGGCGCATGGACGAGGCACACAACACCAAACAGCTGACAGTGCGGAGACAACCACTCCCCGCGGCGGGTGGTGGCCCTGACTAGACGTAATTACCTACCGTTGGGTTGTGTGATTCCCTTGCCTGCCTTGTGCCCTACCTCACCACACGACACCTTGCGCTGCCCCCCCAACAGGCCCAGTGACACGCCCGCCGCGGGAATAATAACAAGAATACGTCAGTTTATTATCAGGGGCAGGAGGGCGAGCCATGTTTCACACCCTAATTACCCTTCCCCGCCGTACCAGTGGCTGGCTTGGCGTCTGCTGGCTAGTGCTGGGTGTGTGCCGTGTGCTGGGTGCCGCTGCCTCGGTGCCCGCCCCTGGTGTGCCGTGCCTGGGCCTGGACAGCGCCGATCACCCGTTTCTCCGCATCAACCCTCGCTGCTCCCTTCCTCCTTGTTGACACGGCGAAGCGCCAACACAACGGCACCTCAGGAATACACCAACACTTTCCCTTCATGATATTGGCCTATCTGATGCAAAGGACATGTATCAGTAATATAATTATAAATGAAGTAATTACCATCCGGGTTTTGTTGTGTATATTATGCTTGTTGTGCTTTATATTTGGTGAATTTACTGGAGAACCACAACTGTTGGCTACCTTCCTGTTGCTAAGCATTAGTTAGTTAAAGGACACGGCAATGGAATTTGCGTGGCAAAGATAGCTTTTAAATTGCAGGGAAATAATGTTATGAGGGTATGATAATAAATACCACTGTGAAAACTCCAACTATGTGTTGTCCAACCCCGGGAGGCTCAACGTTCGGAGGGCGGCAGGTTCAAAGCCTTGGGCTGGCTGGCTGGCCGGGAAAGAAGAGCGCTTTACGTTCTCCATATAAGAACTCTTCTGACTCTGATTGGGAGCACACTGATCCTCCATGGGCCGGACACTTCCGGTCCTTCCTGCCGATGCTGACGCAGGGTTAATAACAACCTCCTCGAACGTCCAGCCTTCGCGTGGCGTGCGGGCAGGTGGCAGCTAGATCGTGGACGGGACTTTTTTTTTTTCTACTTTTTTTAAGGTGCTGCCTCTAGCGCCGGTAAGCTTTCTTGAGGGCGTCTCTTAAGCGACCCCCCCGGCCCGTAGTGGCGTGCATGGCTCTTGCCTGGCCCATGCTGCCGGGTGCTCCTCTTGACAGAAGTCGCTGAAGTCAGGGTTGACTGAAGGTCTCTGGGCAGCACGTGGGTGGTCTTCCGCCACTCGGTGATGGTAGAAAATAATACTGTCAGCGTGCATCGGTGGGACTCGCGTAGGTCCCCGGTCTCACAACGCCCGCACGCTAACCACTCGGCCACCGCCTCCCAATAAAAGCACAAAATACAGCGTCTAACATCATGAGTATGACGGGAGAACTTGTCGCCAGGCAAAAATGCTTTGGTTACGACACTGTATGTGCCAAAAAATCCTGAAATCAAGGAACCACATGGTATCTAGACAGAAACAAAAACAAACGTTACATAACAAATAAGTGAAAAGGCATCTGCAATATTCTACGTCATGCAGTGATGAAAATCGTTCGTCAGGCGTTTCAAGTTACGAAGCCGCGCTTGCTAAAAACACGTACGTAAATTAGAGGAACATGCAACAGAATGGCTGGTAATGGCGTAAGGTAGCGAAAGAATAACGCAGCTAACAAAAAGCCACGGGGGGCAGACTGGGTGAGTGCAGGGGCGCAGGTGAACCCACATCCAAAGGAGAATTCAACACAGCGCACACAGCAGGAGAGTTCCACGCAACACACAGCAGAAGGAGAGTTCCACGCAACACACACAGCAGGAGAGTTCCACGCAACACACAGCAGAAGGAGAGTTCCACGCAACACACACAGCAGGAGAGTTCCACGCAACACACACAGCAGGAGAGTTCCACGCAACACACACAGCAGGAGAGTTCCACGCAACACACACAGCAGGAGAGTTCCACGCAACACACACAGCAAAAGGAGTTCCACGCAACACACACAGCAAAAGGAGTTCCACGCAACACACACAGCAAAAGGAGTTCCACGCAACACACAGCAGAAGGAGAGTTCCACGCAACACACACAGCAAAAGGAGTTCCACGCAACACACACAGCAAAAGGAGTTCCACGCAACACACACAGCAAAAGGAGTTCCACGCAACACACACATCAAAAGGAGTTCCACGCAACACACAGCAGAAGGAGAGTTCCACGAAACACACAGCAGAAGGAGAGTTCCACGCAACACACAGCAGAAGAATATCTCACAACACAGCAGCCAGGCACCAGCAGCCCAACACTTGGTTTTGCTTATACTGATGTGTTCAGAATTCTGTCTTGTGCTTTTCATAGATCATAAATGAATTAACATTAACATAAGTTACTAAAGTAAAATAAATGGGCAACATGGAAAAGCGTTAATACTTTCAATACACCTTGTCTCAAATGTATGGCTAATTCAGTGACCAGTGGACGAGTTTTCATCAAACTTCTTACTTAAAGTCCTTTCTGGAATCCTGAAGATGTGTTCTTCTCCCACCCCCGGGCCTAGACCAACAAACACTTATGTAATACAGGTTTACAATAATGTCTCCAAAGACTTAAAGGACACGACGATGTATTTTTTTTTACAACCCTTCCCAGCCTTCGTCGCAGCCACGGCTACAGTTCCAAGCGTTCGATATTTCCGATCAGTTTACCGATTTTCTAAGAGTTACTCATTTGCACGAAGACCACAAACCCGTAAAACCTAACGAGAAGACCTCTTATTCACTGAAAGCCACAACCATAATTGTAGGAATAGCCATCAATCGGTAATAAGTAAAAAGAAATGTACATTGACTCGTGAAAGGGATATGGAGTAACTTTTGGCTAGCGAGAAGGCCCCTGACTGTGGTAGGTGGTAACCAGTCATACATGTATCCTGAGGTGACGGTGGCAGCCAAGGGTATGATATGGAATCGCCTCGAGTGTAGTGAGGGCATGGACCTTTGATCAATGTTGACGCCCAGTAGGAGTTACCTGGAGTGCATGAATGAGCTGGGTGGGTGGCTATTTAGCGAGCAGAGTGCGTAGCGGGTGTTAACCAAGGCCATCCCCTCTAGATGGCCTTGGGTTAACGGGCAGCACGCAACACACACAGGATGGAATACGTTGATCAGAGAGGGAGAGGTGGAGGACGTTGGGAAAAGCCTTTGATCTGCAGGTGACTATTTAGTAATGGTTGAAGATAATAGTGATGATGATGATGATGATGTCAACCCCACCATCAGCTGTGCAGGGAAGGGATTGAACGCCGGTTATCTCGATTGGGATCACGAGCCTCTACCCGCTATTTCTAGGGCACCACGCCCTTCCCTAAGGAGTCGAGGGGAATACATATACTCTGTGATGGTACTGTACCTCGGCCGTTTTATTTATCTCATTTTTTTCGTGTCTCTCATTTCAGAATTATCTATTATTATTCCGTCGTTATGTGCCACTCTGATACGTGTTTTAATTAATACTGTGAAAACTTAAAGCACCTCAGTTCGTACATAATCTACCCTACAACGACAACACATGACACTGCATATTTTTAAGAAAGTAAGGCGTATATCAGAGCAGTGTTTTGCCATACGCATTACTTAAGACGACCACAACACCTTTCCTCCATTAATTATATCAAACCACAACACTGCTAAGATTATGAATTCACTTTCAGATTACGTACGCAGTGCACATTTCTAGCAAAGTAAACAGCCTCACAGATAGAGAGATAGACTGATAGTTTATTGACCACCACAAAAATATACATAGAAATAATAACAACTTCACAGCAATCTAGTAATGCTCCAAAATATAAGTACAGCACATCACAAACCCAATAATTAAAACCATACCCTACTTATGAATACTAAAATGTGTTATGACGCCGCTAAACCAATGCTACATAAAAAATTCCCAGAAACAATAAAGGAAAAGCATGTGACGTAAAAAACAGACAGCATCGTTCATCAACAGTATCAATAGTTCGTACCAGAAGTCATACCAAACGTACTTCAGACATCCAAAACAAACACTTTATGCCTCACACAGAAACACTACCTCCGAGGGATGTACAAGCTCGGGTTTGCATAGCATTGTTTATCGTAAGGAAAGTAGACAGTATCACGTGTAACTATGGCCAATTACCTGGCGAAGATGCGTTACCTGTGTCCATCTGCTGTCATACTAATGAGAGGCGGCGGTGACCAGGTGGGTGCGTGATGCAACACACACACACACACACACACACACACACACACACAGCGGTATAATCCCTCTCACTTCCTTAAGTTCACATATGTTGCGGTCTATATATAATAAGAGTGTCCGCGGTGGGTGGAGAGAGAGAGAGAGAGAGAGAGAGAGAGAGAGAGAGAGAGAGAGAGAGAGAGAGAGAGAGAGGCGGCGGGGCGAGATGACAGGTAACGAGGGGCGTCGAAGCAGTGCCCGTGGAGAATGAGATGTCGCTGTGCCGCCGCCAGGGTTGTGATCGGAGGGAGGAAAGAAGTGCAGAGAAGAGGAGTAAGGAAAGGTGCAGAGAAGAGGTGTGAGGAGAGAGGTACAGAGAAGAGGTGCTAAGAAAGAGGAGTAAAGGAAGAGGAGTAAAGAAAGAGGTGTAGAGAAAGAGGTACAGAGAAGAGATACAAAGAAAGGGGTGCAGAAAAAGAGAAAGAAGAGAAAAAAAACACACATTCGGAGGAGGTGGAAAGGAGGCTGCTGGATGATGATGATGATAGTAGTAGTAGTAGTAGTAGTAGTAGTAGTAGTAGTAGTAGTAGTAGTAGTAGTAGTATCAATGTAATGGTTCGAGACACGGATTAAAGACTCCAAAATACCTTCACCTTCACGTGTTTCCATTTCGGTTCGACGCTGGAGTGTCTGCCTCTCACGACCCCGGGCTGCGTATTCCCTATTTCCCTGCTGATAGGTGTCACCCAATCTTGAACAGGGCAGGTAATGTTAGGTTAGGTTAAGATATACTGGTATAAAGGGGAGATAGTGCGGTTAGTTTTGTGTAGGGATCACAATGAGAGTACTTTCCAGAACACCCCGTGGTTAGTTTCGAAGCTACAGCCGAGCGTCTTCACTTTAGGATAGGAGGTAGACAGGAGAAATTGGGAATATCTGCCCGGGTTCGATATCCGGGCGGAAAGTGAAAAATATTTATTATCCCGAATAGATCAACTTTTCACTTGTTTCAGAATAGCGTATGCTCCCAACTTTACCATTGCCTTCAAGAGGTGGAAATACCCCCCCCCCCCTCCCCCCACAAACACACCTGATAGTAGTAATTGTTGCAGGAACAGAAGCAGCATATAATTATTGAAGGAATGACATTAGTGAAAGAGATAATAATCACAGCAATAGTAATACGTATGACAAAATACACAAAAAATATCATCGACAACAATAATAACTACAACACTAATGGTAAATGTTATGATAAGTATAAGCAAAATAATAACATGGAAGAATAAAAAGCATAATAATAAATAAAGTTAACAAGAAAAGCGATAAATTGGCGTTCTCTTGACTGCATGCAAACCCTCTCCTAAGGCACCGTTTAGCACGTCGATGTCTGAACGTGTGTGTGTGTGTGTGTGTGTGTGTTAATTAACGTGTCATTGAGCGGGTAGCGCAATATTACAGGTGTTAATGCCTGTACTAACGCTCACTGACCCCTCTCTCTCTCTCTCTCTCTCTCTCTCTCTCTCTCTCTCTCTCTCTCTCTCTCTCTCTCTCTCTCTCTCTCTCTCTCTCTCTCTCTCTCTCTCTCTCTCTCTCTCTCTCTCTCTCTCTCTCTCTCTCGTGTCCTTGAAAAACGAAAGGCCACGCTCGACAGTCACTCTCCAAACACTCGCTTTTTTAAGTAAACAAATAATGAAGGAACACTTTTACTTACCTTCAGCAATGGCTACTACTACTCCTACTACTACTACTACTAATAATAATAATAATAATAATAATAATAATAATAATAATAATAATAATAATAATAATAATAATAATAATAATAATACGACTGTTACTGATGCTTCTGTCTTTTATTGGCACCACCCATAGTAAAGTTTTGTACCTGGAAAAATCGTCGTCATTATTATTATTATTATTATTATTATTATTATTATTATTATTATTATTATTATTATTATTATTATTATTGCCGCAGTTGCCTCCCATCGAGTTGAAGTTCAGTGAAAGTTTGGACTGACCTTTCACTTTTAACCTCCCTGCTGCTTTTCATAATAATAACAAAAACAATGATAATGACAATAAGGCGAAGAAGAATAAGATGATGATGATGCCGATGATGATGATGATGAAGATGATGAGAAAGAAAAAGAAGAAGAATGACAATGACAGCAGCATGCTCTTACACTGAAACTAATTTACTACTCTTACGCTTTTATCTACCATCTTGCGTTAGAAAGAAGGAAGAGAGAGAGAGAGAGAGACATAAATACACGCAAAAACAAAGCAACAACAAATGGTAAACACACACACACACACACACACACACACACACACACACACACACACACACACACACACACACACACACACACACACACACACACACACACACACACACACACACACACACACACACACACACACACACACACCATATTGTTCAGCTTTAGGTACTTGGCAACCGTGTGAAGAAGAGTGAAAGGTGGCTATATAAAGGGAAGGATTCGGTCGTTATGTCATACACTTGAAGTCTAACTCGGGAGGTGAAGAGGACAGCAACAAGAGCAAGAGAAAGGAATTGAAGAGAAGAGAGTAGTCGAAGGAAGGAGAGGAGGAAAGAGAGGCAAACAGGCTACTACTTCATAATGTTGCTGTTTAAACCGGTCTGTGTTTTAAACTTGTGTTTTATTTGTGTGTTTCTTTTGGTTGAGATGTTTATTCAGTTATTTTTAACTTTCTTCGTTTATCTATTTTTTTTTTCATCAGATTGTTTTGTGTTAGTGTATAAAATTTACTAATAATCAGAGATGGGCAAATGCGGTACTTAGTGCAGTAGTGCAGTAGTGCGGTAGTACCGCATCACAAAAAAGTACCGCACTACCGCACTACCGCAAAATTTCTGAAAATGCCGCACTACAGCGGACCGCACTAAAAAATCCTGGTGTACTTTTTTGCGGTACTTTGAAAACTATCGAAGACGACATTTACAGCGCGGCATGCTCACAGAAATGTTTTTTTTACAGTAAATCGGACTCAATCAGTCAATCGGTATCAGTCATCAGAAACAGTGATTCAATCATTCTGACTTTTCAGTTATTGTTCAAATTTAAATACTAAACAGACAGACTAAACTACTACACTGTGAGTCTTCGTTAACCCGCGCGGTGCCGGCCATTTCAACCCTGGACCCGTCCGTGGTGCCGGCCGATTGTTCACTGTACTATTTTAAGCATGTTTCCTTTGTTTGGATAGCCAGGACAGGCAATGTATTTTTTTTTTATTTTGACTACCGCTACCGCAGTATCGCACACCGCGTACCGCGGAAGGAAAAAAAATGAGATCGCACTACCGCAACCGCACTATTTTTTTTAGTACCGCGCCCACTTTGCTAATAATTGCTATAAACTTTTCTAATAATTTATATATGTGTTTAAATGTATTTCAGAGAGAGAGAGAGAGAGAGAGAGAGAGAGAGAGAGAGAGAGAGAGAGAGAGAGAGAGAGAGAGAGAGAGAGAGAGAGAGAGAGAGAGATTGTGCCTGCGTGTGTATGTGTGTGTGTGTGTGTGTGTGTGTGTGTGTGTGTGTGTGTTCGCGCTAACGAGGGGAGCAAAGATGTGACGCAAGATACGCTATTAGGAAAGAGAGAGAGAGAGAGAGAGAGAGAGAGAGAGAGAGAGAGAGAGAGAGAGAGAGAGAGGGGGGGGGGGGAGATAGTATATGGGTGAAGGAAACTAGAGAGGAGTAATAGGGAGGGGAGCAACAGTAAGGGAAGAAGGGAAGGAGAAAGGGAGGTAGAGAGGGAGGGAGTGAGAGGGGGGTAAGGGAGAGAGGGTTAAGGATGAAGGGAGGGTGGAACTATAGGGAGGGAGGGAGAAGTTGAAATAGGCAAGCGTAACATAATATGATAGTTTTGTAATAGGGACCGTCAACCGTACGATCAGGGACACACACACACACACACACACACACACACACGTCATTCCAACAACCACTATCACCTTCTTCATATTGCTTCCTCCTCTCCGCCTTATGTTTATTATTACATGTCCAGTACAAGTTTCCTTTCTCTTTTACCTATTATGCCTCCTCCTCCTCCTCCTCCTCCTCTATCGTCTTGTATTCACTCGTCTTCTTCCTAGTTCTCTTTCTAGTTAATTTTACGTTCTCATTCTCACTTTCTTGTTTTTTGCTGGGTTTTTTTCTCCTTTCTCTTCTTTACTTTGCCTCTTGCTCCTCCTCTTCTTCCCTTTTCCCTTCATTCTTATTTATCTTCTTTATCATAGTTCATCTTCTTTGATTATGATAGGTGATGCGTTCGCTGTATCTTCCTATCTTCTCTTTCTCTACATCTTCCTCCTCCTTTTCCTCCCCCTCTTCTTCCTCCTCCTCTTTGAAATCTTCTTAATCGTCACTCTTCTTTATTTTCCTTGCGAGAGAGAGAGAGAGAGAGAGAGAGAGAGAGAGAGAGAGAGAGAGAGAGAGAGAGAGAGAGAGAGAGAGAGAGAATAATTGACGCCATTTATTTTGTCCCTCAGGTGGTGATGGTGGTGGTGATGGTGGTGATGGTGGTGGTGGAGGGGAGAGACACCAGCTTCGTCTCCTCACACCTGTTGGAAGAACCTATCCACCGTGAGTCACCTGTGTGTGTGTGTGGGGTGGGTGGGGGGGGTTGGGGGGTCTATGCTACTGTAAATCTCTTTGCTTGTATACAGTAGGTTCTTTTCTTCATTCTTATTCTCGTGCAAAGTTTCACCTCTTGCAGTTTCGTTTCGTTATATTTTTAAGTTAAGCTAGAACTCTGAAGTGCTATCGTGTGTTTGACATCATTAATTTTGTGGTATGTGTATCTTCTCACTGTTTACATCGCATTCACAACATCGTCCTTTATTTACTTTTGTTTTTGTTCTTGTTGTTCTTGTTCTTCTTGTTCTTTTCTTCTTGTTGTCCTTCTACACAATTCATGTACATTTCAATATACCTATCCATCTCTCTCTCTCTCTCTCTCTCTCTCTCTCTATCTATCTATCTACCTGCGTGCGTACTTTTTGTGTGTTCTCGGTTGTTGGATCTTCATTGACTTTCCACAAGACTGATTCAAGTTCGATGTGACCCGTTTTTTTTTTTTTTCAACTCATTCAAGCAATATTTAGTCTTGCAAACCCTTGACCTTGGGTGCCTGAGTCTGTAGCGTATACCACCTGAAGAACCTGGTTTGGGTAAGTAAAGAATGTAGGTCGGCGGAAGTAGTAGTTCAGATCATCAGATGTGACACAAATAAATAGATAAATAGACAGAGAGAGAGAGAGAGAGAGAGAGAGAGAGAGAGAGAGAGAGAGAGAGAGAGAGAAAGCAAGAAAACAACACTTAGTTATTGGGGTCGAGGAGGTAGTTTTTATGTCGGAAATCGGTAAACATAGGAGGCTGAGTACGACAATCTGGCAACGTTGAGTCCTATACCCTCATTGATAAGGGTTTCGGAGAGGTATAATGTTCTGATATTTCCGTCTGTTGATTGATTTAGGTGCCAAGCAAGCATCAAGTGAATTCAGTACCTCAGCTTTTTGAACAGTTAGCAGTATTTTCTTTTTGTCTTGGCGTTCAGATCTGCTTCTTGCCGTGTCAGGTCAGGGGTGGACGTGGCGGTGATGCAAGCCTGTCTCTCTTTTTTTTAATCGAGTTCGTTTATTTACTTTACTTGTACTTGTTTTTGTTGTTCTTGTTTTTCTTGTTCTTGTTCTTCTTGTTGTCCTTCTTGTTCTTGTTCTTCTCTTTCTTCCTGTTCCTGCTCTTCTTTGCAGACATAACGCTTTCAGCCGCGTCTCCTCTCCCTGTTCTCCTCGGTAACTCCTTCCCTCCACAGTTCGCGGCGAGGTGCAGGACCTTGAGGCCCCGTCCCGGACCCGCCGCTCCCCAATCTTCAAGCTCCTGGGGCTGTTCAAGAAGAGACCAAGTCCCTCTTATGGCCCCCCGCCCAAGGCCCCTGCCCCGTCCTATGGTCCGCCCCCTAAGGCCCCTGCCCCGTCCTATGGTCCGCCCCCTAAGGCCCCCGCCCCGTCCTATGGCCCCCCGCCCAAGGCCCCTGCCCCGTCCTATGGTCCGCCCCCTAAGGCCCCCGCCCCGTCCTATGGCCCCCCGCCCAAGGCCCCTGCCCCGTCCTATGGTCCGCCCCCTAAGGCCCCCGCCCCGTCCTATGGCCCTCCACCTAAAGCTCCTGCCCCATCTTATGGCCCTCCCCCTAAGGCCCCCGCCCCGTCCTATGGCCCACCACCTAAAGCTCCCGCCCCGTCCTATGGCCCTCCACCCAAGGCTCCTGCCCCGTCCTATGGCCCTCCACCTAAAGCTCCTGCCCCATCCTATGGCCCCCCGCCCAAGGCACCACGTCCATCTTATGGTCCTCCGCCTAAGGCTCCTGCTCCATCTTATGGCCCTCCCCCAAAGGCCCCTTCCCCATCCTATGGCCCCCCTCCCAAAGCCCCTGCACCATCCTATGGCCCCCCTCCTAAAGCTCCATCCCCATCCTATGGCCCCCCACCCAAGGCCCCTGCACCATCCTGCCCCCTCCTAAGCTCCATCCCCATCCTGGCCCCCCACCCAAGGCCCCTGCACCATCCTATGGCCCCCCTCCTAAAGCTCCGTCCCCATCCTATGGCCCCCCACCCAAGGCCCCTCAGCCCTCCTATGGTCCCCCTCCCAAAGCTCCCTCTCCGTCCTATGGCCCTCCGCCCAAAGCACCAAGCCCATCCTATGGTCCTCCCCCTAAGGCCCCCAGGCCTTCTTATGGCCCCCCGCCCAAGGCTCCCCGGCCTTCCTATGGTCCCCCGCCCAAGAAGCCCAGGCCGTCCTACGGCCACCACTGATGCTGCTGTCGGTTGAGGGAGGCAGAGGGCGCGGCGACAGGCGGACGGTGAGGCAGGGGGGAGGAGGAGGAGGAGGTAGATCTCTCTCTCTCTCTCTCTCTCTCTTACTAAACGACTAGGTAAATCAATGAATAGGTAAACACAAATAACTAAAATATATAATAATAATAAAAAAAAGAATAATCGTGTGTAATGAGCGGCGTCGATATGTTTCTGTTTGAAGGAATGTGCGAAGCACAAACATTATTATTTTGTTTGTTTGTTTGTTTGCATGAATCTGTTAAGTTTGTATAACGTTTTGATACTTAGCGCGAGAAAAAATAAAAACCGATTACTTTGATACGGGTTTAGTTTTGTTTCCCATCAAATATTCTTACCTAATTTTAAGGCTAACTATTTAATTTACACAACTATATTTCTTATTAATCCTTGGCACTACAAAAGAGCATTAAAAAAATATAACATCTATAGAGTTAAATATATACACTTTTTAATTTACAATCTCATTAGTAAATAATAATTCCACAACCATTTACGTGACATAGTGGTTGCATAAACAAAAAAATATTTATTTTTTTCAAACTTTTAAAAAACTACTAATGTAAAATTGGGGCTAAAAGGTCTGTGTTACGTCCTTATCTCGGGGACGCGCAGGGACAATGATCCACCAGTGAGCCCCTGTCGTGCTGCGCCCAAGATTATACCATCGCGCCCGGCCACTCGCCGAGGCGCAATTTTTGAAGTCTCTTTACGCAACAAGAGACGTATACGGAGATTCCAAGTGAATGCATGAAATAGTTTATCAGTTGTTCAGCGTGTATACCACACTGTGATCTTTTTGTTGCAGTGTTCCCTACGTGCGGCGTATATTTGGAAGTGTTTGGCGTAGTACACGGTGATAAGGCCTTGGTGACGGGAAGCCTCACAGAAAACTAAGATTTTGTACGGGTGACAACGCTAGTTCATCGTCTGGCCCTTCAATTCACCTACTAGCTGAAGACGTGGGCTCCAATGGCGCCACAACACATGGTTCTCTGAAAAGCTGTACTACGAGAACGTGTAGATATCCGTGAGTATTTTCAGTTCTAACACAGGGACAATAAGAGCTAGGTATTTTTACAATGCATTGCATCCATCCTATGTATTGACCTCTCTTGGGGCCACTCTTGTTTGCCAGGAGCAGCGCCTAGCGGGTTTTATTTTATTTTATTTTACTTTATTTTGCTTATTGCCTTAAGCCGTAAGAAAAAAAAGATGGCATTCCTAGTAGTAATTTTCGCTGCTACTTTATCTTGTGGTCTACCTGGCCTGTTACATTGGAGCGGGCGGTCTGCCTCGGCCATTAAAACACTTGAGTGTGCGTCTACCTCAAGGACAAGAATCTCACATTGCAGGATGATATGAACAGGGTTTTAATTCATAGTTAATGGCATATAGTTAATCGTCTCCATAATACATAAAACAGTACCCACATTAACGGTCATCACTATGGCAGAGTTCACTGGGGCTGCGTAGCCGATACAATTAGTTTACATTTACAGCCTTTCACGATACACACTTCGTATATCATTTAGGAAGCTGAATAATGTTGCACGCTAAAGTGGCACACAATTTTCTATAATAACCCAACGTACTTTGCCGTCACGTGGCCGCTACCTTCTGGCCTCTCGTTCTGTTTTGTTTTGCTGGAGCAGCGTGTGGCGGGCTCTGTGTTGTTGTTTATGTTTATTGCCCCTGAGATGCCTCCTTTGCTGGAAAAAAATAAAACGGGAGCAGGAAGAAGGACTGGAGAAGATGTAACCGTCAAGAAAGCGGAGAGAATAAGGAGCAGCCGCAGCGACATGCTATTAATACATATACACACGAAAATCATATTAATGGGATTTTTCTTATACTTTAACATACATAACGAAATACACAGGTGATGGAATGAGGAAGATGAGCAGGTGTGGGCGGGAAGACGGTACAGATGGCTGCATGTTGTCTAGTCACTCTATTCGTGAACAGGAATCTAGCGAGAACATTATTTCAGAGGAGCCGACCTTAACATTGTACATGATGGATCAATGCGTGTCATTCATCGCTTAAATAAAAACGCTTCCTATGGCCAACTGCTGAATCACTGTTGTTGTATTCTTTTTTTGTTTTTAATTGTAGCCTATATTTAAATAACATTCTTAATTTTTCTTACGGTGTGCTACAAATAAATCTCATTTTTTTAAATCTTTCACTCTTTTTAATTATTTTTCACTTTTTCATTATTCTTTTTACTCTTCTATTCTATTTATGGTATTGTCTAATCTAAATAGACAATGAAATCACTACACATCTTACTAAAATTTTTAAGCAAGAGAACGCGAGGCAAGACCCAAACAAATGAAAAAGTCCTCAACATGCTGCCATGATGACTCCACTATTATAAATGAAATAGAAGTGATTAAGTAATATATATAATATATATATATATATATATATATATATATATATATATATATATATATATATATATATATATATATATATATATATATATATATATATATATATATATATATATATATATATATATATATATATATATATATATATATATATATATATATATATATATATATATATATATATATATATATATATATATATATATATATATATATATATATATATATATATATATATATATATATATATGTGTGTGTGTGTGTGTGTGTGTGTGTGTCGCTTATGCACTCTCACTCTACCATAGCCAACGTGTGTGTGTATGTGTGTGTGTGTGTGTGTGTGTGTGTGTGTGTGTGTGTGTTAAAATTATATTCTTATGTGCTTGCGAAACCTTCCACCCCCCTTTAAATGGAACCCGTGTGTGTGTGATTCACCACGGCCTGATCACGTGTTGGACTCGTAATCGCCAGCAGGTACCCTCCCAACATGAGCAAGTGCTCTTTGCCGTCGATCTATGGGTACTGCCAGGACCTCACACACCACACACCCCAACCCCCTTGCTCCAGGGGGGACAGTAACCACTCCTAGTCAACGGAAAAAATCCGGCCTGGGCGGGCTCGAACTACTGCCCTGTCAGACCGTGAAGCCTGGCAACGCAGCGCTCTAACCAGTTGCGCCATGGTGTGTATGTGTGTGTGTTGCTTATGAACTCTCACTCTACCATAGCCAACGTGTGTGTGTGTGTGTGTGTGTGTTAAAACTATATCCTTATATGTGCTTGCGAAACCTACCACGCCCCCTTAGATATATATAGAATCCGTGTGTGTGTGTGTGTGTGTGTGTGTGTGTGTGTCGGGGCGGAAAGCATTAAGTGAAAGCAGCAACAAGAAAATAAGACTGTTGGTTCTGACGTGCCTGGGTGGCGGTGATTCGAAGAGTGAAAAAGAGAGAGAGAGAGAGAGAGAGAGAGAGAGAGAGAGAGAGAGAGAGAGAGAGAGAGAGAGAGAGAGAGAGAGAGAGGGAACATCTTAAATAAAAAAAAGTTTCTTTTAAAGAAGCCCAACATTCTGTTCGCTTTATTGCTGCATGCATGCATGTGTTGAATTTGATTTTTGACGCGATTTTGACCCCCAATTTGAGGTTTTGACAATTTTTTTTGAGCTACGTCCGCGGTTTAACGCGCTTCATTTTTTAATCCTCGTTCCTTTCCGAAGGACCTGGCACTTGTCTACGTTAAAGGGCAGCATCATCCATCTATCCTATCCTGTTGAAATTTTGATCAATCCTCTTGGAGGCTTTGCCTGTCTTCGTCAGTGAGACCGAGTTACCAATCTCTGTGTTGTGTCTGCATCTTTTTACTAAATGGGTTTTTGAGTCCAACATCCACGTCGTTGATGTAAATAATGAAGAGCACTGGGCCAAGAACACGCCACTAGTGACAGGCGCTCACCCTGTTTTAATCAATCAATCACTACTCTTTGTTGTCTGTTGCTCAACGCGATCCATCCATTGGTTTGACCGTCAATACCTATTTTGTTTTTTTTTGTAAAGTAATTTATGATGCGGGACTTTATCAAAACGCTTTGAAATCAGAGAGAGAGAGAGAGAGAGAGAGAGAGAGAGAGAGTGTAGTCCTAACAAACACCCGCCTTTCTATCTTCTATTTTAACAGTTCCCCTTAAGTAAATAAATTGAATGGGTCTTGAATCTCTTTAAATCTCCACCTTTACATTCTTCCCTCGCACACCTGCTTACGTTCATCCTTCCCACACCTGTTGAGTTTGCTAGTTTAGTTTGAATAATAATAATAAAAAAAACATTAACCAGCAGACTCCTTACGTTCTTATGTTCTTATGTTCTTATTTTCTTTAAGTATGTGTGAGTTTGTGTTTGTATCTACTTTTTTTCTTTTTACTTTTTTTTATGTCATCTGTTATTGCTTCTTCTCTCTTCCTTCTCCTAATTCTCCTTCTCTTCCTCCTCCTTCTCCTCCTTGAATGTTTCCTCCTTCTTGACAACTATATATCTTCCAGTTCATCTTTCTCCTATTCATCGTCCTTTTCTTGTCTTCCTCCTCCTCCACCTCCTCCTCCTGTTACTTATCCTCCTTTTTTATATTCGCATTCACTTCTCTTCCTTTTCCTCTACTTTTTCTTTCGTCTCCTAATCAGTGTTTGTGTTTGTTCCACGCCTTTCCTCCTCCTCCTCCTCCTCCTCCTCCTCCACCTCTTCCTCCTGTTACTTTTCCTCCTTTTTTATATTCGCATTCACTTCTCTTCCTTTTCCTCTACTTTTTCTTTCGTCTCCTAATCAGTGTTTGTGTTTGTTCCACGCCTTTCCTTCTCCTCCTCCTCCTCCTCCTCCTCCAATTCCTTCACCTCCTCCTTCACACTTCTACTTTCCCCTCGGTTCACGGTGTCGCGCTCTCTCTCTCTCTCTCTCTCTCTCTCTCTCTCTCTCTCTCTCTCTCTCTCTCTCTCTCTCTCTCTCTCTCTCTCTCTCTCTCTCTCTCTCTCTCTCTCTCTCTCTCTCTCTCTCTCTCTCTCTCTCTCTCTCTCTCTCTCTCTCTCTCTCTCTCTCAATTATTTGCTTCATCATTCCACTATATTTTTTCTCTATGCCTATCTCTTTTTAATCTTCGGTACAGTTTTGAAACCACCATGCACCACGACCACTACTACTACTACTACTACTACTACTACTACTACTACTACTACTACTACTGAAAATGATGATGATGATAATGATGATAACAATAATCATAAAGACAATAATGATAACCTGTATCATAATATAAATATTTTAGGAATAAGATCACAGTACCAATGACCATTATTTACAAATGCTAACTTATGAATAACAAGCAATAATAATAATAATAATAATAATAATAATAATAATAATAATAATAATAATAATAATAATAATAATAATAATAATAATAATAATAATAATAATAATAACAACAACAACAACAAACAACGGTTCCCAAGCAAGCAGACCTCCCCTCACCTCCGCCCCAATCAGCGATCGTCCAGGCTTCACACATCATTAGCGGCTCGTGTTGTCATGAGAAACACAGCCGAAACACGCGAATATAACGACCAGCTCTAAAAAACCTGTCTTGGCACTGCCCCCTCGATCCCCTCGACCCCCTCGCCCCCCACGTGAAAGAGAAATGGCCCCGCCTGAAGCTATAAAAGGCAGGGCGTGGCGTGAGGGCCTCAGTGTGTGTCATGGGTGAGAGTGGGACGTCGGCAGCATGGCGGTGAAGGTAGGCAACCACGTGGGCCACTGTGAACCTTGTACATAGATTGTGTTGTGGAGTCTAGTTCTGTGATTTTTGTTTTCTTTTGTGTTTGTGATTCGTGTAAATAGCGACCCATTACTATACTGAAAGAGAGTTAATCTTCAAAATAATGTGGTAATACCTTCATTGTACAGTACCAAGGGAAACGACATAAAAAGGAACTGCAACACTAACGCAACTAATTAAGAAAAGGAAAAGGTTATAATTTCAGATCCTGAGGTGTGGTGATAAAATTTTCAACTCAGCTGTCGTTTTCCTACACTTATTTTCATAACCTTAGTGAGATTAAAAGAAGTATATCTTATTTGTATTTTGGGGAATAATTGATTAGGTTTAAACATTGCAGCTGAAAGCAATGTGTAGTGTAAGTCGCAGGTACGCTTATTTCATAATTATATATTTATCATTATATAGTTATTAGCACGGATATGTTTCTAAGTGTCCGTGCTATAGTGTGTTTGTGTGTGTGTGTGTGTGTTTTGTAAAGTAATAATAATAATAATAATAATAATGATAATAATAATAATAATAATAATAATAATAATAATAATAATAATAATAATAATAATAATAATAATAATAATAATAATAATAATAATAATGAATATTACCCATCACCGGAATCGAACCAGTGCGTTGGGACCGTTGTCTACCTCGTCACCTGGGGCGAGGCGCCAACCTGGGGGCGGCGGAAAGATCTCGGGGGGCGGCAGGGGAGCGGCAGGGTGGCAATAGAAGTAATTAATAACATTTTTTTTATGCAAAACCTGAATGATGAAATTTGTCACAAACACTAAAGCTTAGCTAAAATAGCACGTGTGCCTTATATATAGATAAAAAAAATTGAAGTAAGAAATATAAACGAAAGCATGGCTTTATTTTGTTACTTTACCATATACCGAGAGATAGGCGTGTGTTCGCATGTGTGGGGGTGGGGTGGGGGGGGGGGGGTCTCACCTGGGAGTCAAGGGGGCGCCAGCCTGGAAAAGTATGGGAACCACTGATTTATATGTTACGTGAAAGGAGAAATAAGACTCAATGTGTGTGTGTGTGTGTGTGTGTGTGTGTGTGTGTGTGTGTGTGTGTGTGTGTGTGCGCGCGGGCCGCCGCGGGCCACAATCAGGCCGTGACACAGGCGGGCCTCACCTGGGGCACACCTGCCTTGTAATTAATTTCGTCTATTATTTGAACTTTCTCCTAACTCTTTTATGAGAGAGAGAGAGAGAGAGAGAGAGAGAGAGAGAGAGAGAGAGAGAGAGAGAGAGAGAGAGAGAGAGAGAGAGAGAGAGAGAGAGAGAGACTTACTTTCTTTTAGTTTGTCTCCATGTTTGGTTTGTCAAAAAAAAAAATACACACACACAGTTATTATTATTATTATTATTATTATTATTATTATTATTATTATTATTATTATTATTATTATTATTATTATTATTATTATTATTATTATTATTATTATTATTATTATTATTATTATTATTATTATTATTATTATTATTATTGTTGTTGTTATCATCATCATCATCATCATAGTTTTTATCATCAGTATCACCATCGTCATTGCCTTGCTAATTACTACGTTACGTATATATGATTTTACAACTTTCTAATAGCTTAAAATTTTGAGAGCGAGATAATTATATAGTATTTACTTTACTATACTGCGGTTTGTTACATATATTTAGGCTATTATTACTACACTTATCATTCTTATTATTGCTATTTTTTATTATTGTCTATTATTATCATCATCACCATCTCCCTCATCCTCACCCTTGCTAATTATCACTTTACATCATCATTGCAGGTGACGGCGTTAGTGGCAGTGACAGTGGTGGTGGTGGCGGCCGTGAGCCCAGCCCTAGGCGTGCAGGTGGAGGGACAGGTGTTCGGGGCCAAAATAAGACCTAACAGTGGCGCAGGGGAGGCCATAGCACAGAAGAGGTCACTGGAACTCGAGGAACCGGGTCAAAGTTCACATTCGAGATGGAGTGACGCGAGGGATGATTTCAAGGTCACAGAGGAGGAAATAGACGATAGAGGAGGAGAAAAGGTGGTCAGGGATGATTTAACGACAGAAGCAGCTGCACGAGATGATTCAGCGGTAGAGAGGGAGGTGAGGAGGCGCGAAAGAGCAAGACTAGTACGGTCTCGGGTAGACAGGATGAGATATTCGTCTGTGCGAGGCATCAGGCAGAGAGAACAACACCCCGAGCGAGAGCAGGAACCGTCATCACCGTCACCTAATCAAGAGGAGGCCAATATCACACGCGTTTCTTCACACCTCCGAAAAAAACTCACCGCAGACCCGCCACATTTAGAAAGAGAGAGTCCAGGCACCCGCGCCGCCGCTCACAAGTCAATTACCGGTGGGGAAAAAACCGATGAAGTCCGAACAGAATCTTGGGAACACGCGGGCAGTTTGGGAATTCGAGCCGGATCGCACACCAAGTTCCCAACCACTGTTTCTCACCGCCAAAGAGACAACCACGGTGATATTTACGACTCCCAGAGCAGAGAAATGACTCACGGTGACTTACCTCCTCGTCACACTCCCCTCGATCACCAGTCAGCGCCAAAGAGCCGTGAAAAGCCAAAGAGAAATGGTGTTGTTCCGGGCGGTCCAGCGGAGAGCAATACGGCGCATGGCTTGGCGGTTGATGGCGTGACGATTTCAGAGCCTGTGTTTTCAGCGCCTCTCACGACCCCAGGAGCAGCCGTGCGTGGCTCTATTGCGGTGGCTGGGCGAGGCGAGACACCCACGCCCCCCACAGCCCCCACGCCCAAGGAGAAAGTCACTGGAAACACGGAAATACACATTGACTCCAGCGTCTTCCACACCACCCCTACCGCCCCCAGTCTTAGCTCACACCGGGTTAATGCGGCTAATAGCTACCTGGGGACGCCTGCGGGGCTTACCTTCCCTCCTGCAGCTACGGATGAAGGAAAGGGAAAGTTGTACAAGCCCTTCACTCTCCCGTTTGCCCCGACACACCAGACTTGGCCGGTAAATAAGGGGACAGAGAATGGAGTCACTGAGGTAGCGTCGAACACGGACCATGACGCGACCACGAGAGGAAACGGCATTGCGGAGACACAAGTAGACCATGACGAGACGCATTACTATTGGGAGTACTTGCATGACAGACAGGGGAGCACAGGGAGTGGGAGGGAGTTCAAGACCTACTCCCCGGAAGATAGTGACTCCCTCCTCCTGCCTCATCGTATCCTGGCCTCGACGCAGGATATTATTGAACAGGCGTCTGGTGCTGAGAAAAGTGAGTATTGCATTGGGGACTGGCCATCTCCTCCTCCTCCTCCTGCTTCTCCTTCTACTCCTTCTCTTTCAACTTCTTCCCCTTCTCCTTCTCCTCCTTCTCATTCTTCTCCTCCTCCTCCTCCTTCTCCTTCTCCTTCTTCTCTACCTCCTTGTTTTCCTCCTCCTCCTCCTCCTTCTCCTAATCCTCCTCCTCCTCCTCCTCCTCCTCCTACTACTACTACTACTACTACTACTACTGTTCAATATCTTCTTTTTATAAACTTTTTCTTTTCTTCTTTTTCTTCTCTAAATATGTATAGAAACAAATAGTCTATTCTTTCTTTTCTTGTTCTTGTTCTGCTTCTTCTTATTTTTATTCTTCTTTGTTATTTATTACATTTTTCTTTAATTTGTTGTTGTTCTAGTTCTTGTCCACCTTCTTCTTCTTCTTTTCTTTCTTCTACCTGCTTTTGTTCTTTCTATTCTTGTTCTTGTTCTTGTTTTTATTTTCTTGTGGTTCATCATCATTATTTATCATCATTATCATCATCATCTTCTTCTTCTTCTTCTTCTTTTTCTTCTTCATCTTCTTCTTCTTCTTCTTCTTCTTCTTCTACAAAACCCTTCACAAAGACCACACCGCCGCTTACCGCTCTATATAAAAAGGAGTTCAATTGACCTGAACTTTCCCTCTTCATCCTCAGGTAGGCACGGAAGTAGTGCATTGGTATATAAATAGTGCTCTCTCTCTCTCTCTCTCTCTCTCTCTCGGTCACGTTTTCCCTGTTTTTCTAGATCAAACTCAAATTTTCTTCGTGATCGTCACATTCCAGAGTCGTATATTTGTAGTTTATCTTTTTCTTTTTTTTTTATATATTTTTTTTTATTCTATCAATGTCACCAGTCATGAATTCCTGTGTGGTCCGTGTCTAGCGATCTCTCTCTCTCTCTCTCTCTCTCTCTCTCTCTCTCTCTCTCTCTCTCTCTCTCTATCCATCTATCTCTCCACACAACTACCACTATTATTACTACGAGAGAGAGAGAGAGAGAGAGAGAGAGAGAGAGAGAGAGAGAGAGAGAGAGAGAGACAAAATCAATCAATGTGAAATCTTTTGTCCACTTGTAAGAAAGTTTTCAAGACGTTATCTCTCTCTCTCTCTCTCTCTCTCTCTCTCTCTCTCTCTCTCTCTCTCTCTCTCTCTCTCTCTCTCGTTGATGTTTTCCTTTTTTTTTTTTTTTACTGTATTACCGCGCTAGTTTTCATTAACCCATAAATCTTTTCAAACATTCCACATTCCACATTCTCAAACATTTCCGGGCTAACTCATCCATTTTGGTAGAGGTTGCTGTGGGTATTTCCGTGGGTAGTTTTATGAGCCTAGTGTTAGTTTGACAAGCCTTCTGCACGATGAACATTAAAAATACACTCAAGAGAAGACTGTGTCACTATTTCCGTGGGTAGTTTTATGAGCCTAGTGGTAGTTTGACAAGCCTTCTGTACCATGAACATAAAAAAAAACACTCAAGAGAAGACTGTGTCACTATTTCCATGGGTAGTTTTATGAGCCTAGCAGTGGTTGGACAAGGTATCTACACCATGAACATTAAAAAAACACTCATAAGAAGATTGCGTCACTATTTCCATGGGTAGTTTTATGAGCCTAGTGATAGTTTGACAAGGTTTCTGCACCATGAACGTAAAAAATACACTCATGAGAAACCGACCAATCTCCTTTGTGACCATTAAATATAGTTGCCGTGAGATCCGAAAGTGTCTGAGAGAATCCGGGCCACTGTAGTGTAGAGCAAACATTTTTACTTTCTTTTATCATTAACATTCCCCTCCCATAACACAGTGTAATTAATTAACGTCACTGACCGGATGAAGCGAGGAGGAAGCCTACCTGTAATTACCTGCTTACATTATAATATAGTCTACGGGTTCAGGTGGTAGCGTGACACCAGCAGACTGGTTGAAGTATCGCATGGACGAGTGTTTAAGTAGAACTACTGAAATGCAAGGTGGAGGGATGGCTTAGGGCTATATCATCAAACTCTTCGAAGGTTTAGTCCATTTAAAAAGTTTCATTTAAAATAAAGTTGTCGCGGTTTCCATGAGGTTTCCTGGGTTTGGCGGTAGTTTTGCAAGGCTTCCGCGCTGTAAACGGGACTAAACACTCATAGCAACTCGACGTAGCCCCTCTCTGGCCTTGAAAAACGTTCGTAACAAGAGCCGAAAACGTTTGATGATACAAGTGTTATACCTCAGGAAAGACGAGTTCGTTTAGCATAACAAAGGCTTATTAAAATTATGATACAGCCTTGCCATGTGAATATAACACATACTAACCAATAATACCAATAGTGATACTAGTTGAGCCTACTAACTCACAAAATAAACTATTACTTCTGACCTTATACTCTTATATCTTATTGCCGTGTATAAAAGAAAATACATAAACAGATTCACAAAGCACCATGCAGATCCATCTATTCTGCACACAACTACTACTATTGTTACTACTACTACTACTATACTACTACTACTACTACTACTACGAGAGAGAGAGAGAGAGAGAGAGAGAGAGAGAGAGAGAGAGAGAGAGAGAGAGAGAGAGTGTTAAACGCCTTGTCAGACTATCATTAGGGTCTTAACCATAGAAACACCCACAATAACCTCTACGAAAGCCTTACCAGTCCAGTCCAGTAGTAGGCGTGTGATTGCCTTTGTAACGGCTTCCATTTAAGGGCTATTACACTGGGCAAATTTTCCGTGGATCTTCAGTCAAACCACGATTTCTGCTGGCGTGGTTCTCATATTTGCGTGGTTTTCTGACGTGTCCACGATCTTCCAAAGCTACGGTAGATTTCACCGAAGGACGACGGTATTACTCACCATCATCATCAGCAGCAATAACAAGAAACAATTGAGAACCACGCCAGCGGAAATCGTGGTTTGACTGAAGATCTAAGGAAAATATGCCCAGTGTAATAGCCCCTTTATGGTCCTTATTCTTGTTTCTTGATTACTGATTGGCGTGTAAGCCCCGAGATGTTGGAGAAAATGGCCCCATGTGTTCCGTGCCACTAAAAAAAACAATACAAGAAATCACATTACAAAGAAAAAGGTAGAATCGCATCCCAGTGAACACATCAATCTCCACGCCACCAATTATATCATCGGGCTCACAAACTGGAACTCGAGTCTAGTGATGCGGAAGAGATAAGGGGAGAGGGACGATCATAATTATTAGGCAGGGAAAATTGTGTGTCCTGACGCGTGGAGAGGCTGATGCGTGGACGGCTCATCGCTCATTGGTATAGCAGTCGTGGGGAGGGTGTCACCATAGTCTTAGCTGAAAAAAGAGAGAACGAGAAAGAGAAAATGGAGTGTGCTATGGGTCACTATAGGGGATTGGGGGGGGGGGGCTGAGACGGGGGGTAAGGGTTGGGGAGGGGTCACATGCCTTGGTCATCTGAAACAGGGAAGGTGTGTGTGTGTCTGTGTGTGTGTGTGTGCATAACGAAGTGCTCAGGACGCGGGAGGACACGGAGCTTCGAACATTCTCCTTGAAACGCTTCGGATCAAAAAGAATACAGACAAACACACAAAAGGTAAACTATTGGGTATTTTATCGTGCATATATGTGGAAGGAGTGTACGTACATAATGTTAGGTTAGGTTAGGTTGGGTGTCCTATATGTTATGTTATATTATATTTAGGTTAGGTTAGGTTAGGGTTCGGATTCTTATGTTGTGTCCTTTGGGGTGTCCTTATGTTATATCCTTATGTTTGGGACGTCCTAATGGATCAACACTATTACATCTACTTCATCTATATCACTAAGAGGGGCACAGACACGCCAGTCCTCGTCGATAGAGTCGGTCTGTCGGCACCCTGCTACGGACCGCTATAAATTGACAAAGGCCCGTGCTTCCCTCTCTTAGGAAGGAGCAATCCTTAAACAACAACACTAAAAGGGATGAACAAGTTGCCACCACATTACACATACCTGAAGAAGGGCAGTAATGCAGGTGATGTGTGTGTGTGTGTGTGTGTGTGTGTGTGTGTGTGTGTGTGTGTGTAAAAGGAGTGTGCTTAGTATCAACACTAATACTTCTACTTCATCTCTACCACTGAGAAGAAAGAACAAATCGACACCACGTTTCATAAAGTATTTGGAGCAGGGAGGGAATGCACGGGATGAGGTTGTATCTGTGTGGAAGGAGTGTACTGATGATGAACCCTGATACATTTACTCGATTTGAATTATTAAGAAGGAAAAAAATCGACACCACATTAGACATGCCAGAAACAGGGTAGGAATGCGGGTTGTGATGGGTGATGGGTGATGGATGAGGGTGATGGACGGGTGATGATTGGTTTGAGGGATTCCTGGTTGATGATTAGCAGAAGATGGAGAGCTACAAGATTCACTAGAGAGGGGCGGATTTAATTACTCTCGCTTTAGAAAGGGGGACAAGTGCTGCTCTTATAAGAATGGATAGGTAGTTAATTTACGTAAGTGTTAGAAATAAAATATCAAACCCTGGTTACATAAATAGTACGCGATTATAGATTCAGATTCCCTCCTTTTACTGACTGTCTGCTACCTCCTAAATTCTGGCGCGATGTTTCTTTCTTTTCTATTATTTATCGATATTTTCATGCTGACTGCTTTTCTGAACTTGCTGACTTCATGCCTTTGCACCTCCCGCGGCCCAGCTGCTAGCGACTTTCTACTCCTCATCAACCCTATGCTATCCAAATTCCTGATGCAAGAGTTAACCAGGCTCTCTTCTTTCAGCCCTTTCACTGGTAAATTGTGGAAGAACCTATGATTGTTTGCATTTCCTCCTGCCTACGACTTGAACGCTGTCAGGAGGGAGTATCAAGACACCTCTACGACTTAAATTGCTTATTCTTTTGGAACTTCTGCTGTCTCACTGTTTGTTGAGTTTTTTTTTTCCCATACTTTGGTACAAAAGAAAGTTCTGCACACACGATCTATTTTCTAAGATTCTTAACGAGATAAGTGTTAAGCTGAAGTGCAGATCAATTGTTATTATTATCATTATTACTATTATCATTATTTCTTATCTTTCAGGGGAGGTGGAAGAGGAGGAAGCACCAAGCAACCGACAAGCAGTGGAAGGGAGCGAGACTTTTGACTCCACCCCGGGTACGAGAGAGAGAGAGAGAGAGAGAGAGAGAGAGAGTGGGGGTGAGTTACGAGTCACACACACACACACACACACACACACACACACACACACACACACATACACACAGGTAACCCTAATACTTAATCACTTACCTGTTTTTTTTCTTCTCCAGGTTCGTCCTTTTCCTACGTGAGCTTCAAAAGGTTCCCCAACAAGTTCCCGAAGGACGCAGGTGAGAGAGAGAGAGAGAGAGAGAGAGAGAGAGAGAGAGAGAGAGAGAGAGAGAGAGAGAGAGAGAGAGAGAGATTTTAATTTTCTTTTACAAGCTCAATCATATTAGTTTTTTATATTATCTCATTGTTCTTTTACTTATTACTTTTTTTTTTACTTATAGATTTGTTTCACTTTCTCTTTCATTTCCTTTCCTTTAATAAGTTCTTGATTCACTCATTTTTACCGGATATTCTTTTTTTTATTTCTTTTCTTTTTTTCATTTTTTATATTTTTCACTCACTGACCTTTTTGTTTTCTCTGTTTTTTTCTCTTTTATTTCATGTTTTTTCCATCTTTTCTCTTTTTCTTTTTTTCTCATTTTTTTATTGTTCACTGACCTTTTTTTCCTTTTATTACATGTTTTTGTCTTCCCATAATTTTCTTTGGTTTCTTTTTTATTTTCCACACTTTCTCTTTCACCTGATTGCTTTTCTCTTTCTTTTCCATCTTTTCCCATAAGTTTTATTCTCTCATGTCTTGCTTTACTTTTTTCACATTTGATTCTTCTCAACACTCCACTTGCGGTTCTTGCTTCATTTCCTCCACGTATATTTCGTTCCGTTTCTGTTATTTTTATTTCTCTCATTCACTTGTAAAGCATCGTATCACCTCTTATACTTTCCCTTTTCCATTCAACGTTCTGTGACTATAACAAACTTTTTTAATATGCTTTTTCCGCTACCAACTTATTTTTCAGTTTCTTGCGTATTCTCGAGCATTTATTTGTATTAACTGACCTGTATTTATCTATTTAGCATCTATTCATCTTATCTGATTTCAATTTTTTTTCTCTTTACTTCGACTTTTTACTTTTTCTTTACCTGCATGTCTACAACGCCGTATTTAAGCGGTGAGTGTGGCCAAGTTAACAGGTGTGATCTAATTCCTTATAGGTGTGGCGAGGGAAGAAGGTTCAGGGGAGGATACAGGAAGGGAGTGGCAGCGAGGGAGGGAAGCCAGCACCCCTACTCTCCCCTCCCACGCCTCCCCCTTCTCACGAACGACCCAAGCACCTCTACGGACGACCACGGACAAGCAGGAGAGGAAACAAATAGCCAGGACGACTTTTCCACCCTTAACGACCCCAGCAAGTTTTAGACCGACAACGGACAGCCAGGAGAGGGAGCAAGGACCGCGGACGACTATTACACCTCTACGGACGACCCAAGCGCTTTCACGGACCCCCACACGTACGCAGATCAAAGTACCGCTATCGACACTAAGAACGACCACGAGAACGACCCCGAAGACGACTCCGAGGACGACTTTAAGGACGACTTCGAGGACGACTTCGAGGACCACTTCAAAAACGACTCCGAGATCGAGGCTTCAAAGTCGTCAGCGTGAGGACTCGAGCGAGGACGTGAAAAGGGACGAAAAAACACGACTTCGACCTGTACGACTTGACGACTCCGGGGAAACCAAGGAGGAAGGAAGAAGAAGAATAGGAGGAGGAGAAGGAGAGAAGAAAGAGGGAGACATCTTATTTCCCTCCTTCGACCAGTACCTCCAGCAACACGGTATTTCAGGGTCACGCTCCGGAGGTCAAGGTCATAAGAAGGAAGAGGAGGAAGAAGGCAGAAGAAGAGGAGGGCCAGAAGAAGGCATCGAACACCATCAAAACCATGAGATCCTAAAACAAGGTCACACAGGGGGTTCGGATCTCCCTAATCACTTCAGCCACAGACAGGTGAAGCCAGGTAACAATGCCCACCTGAGACCCAACGTCCCGACCAATAACAGGCTCAGTACACGCCAACCGACCAATCAGGGACCACCACGAGAATTTTCAGCTAATCAAGGCCCACCAACAGAATTTTCAGCCATTAATTCACCGCCACGAGAATTTATTGCCAGTCAACGCTTACCATCAGAATTTTCAGACAATCAACGCCCAGCAAACCAATTTTCAGCCAATCATGAACCACCAAGGGAATTTTCAAACAATGGAGGCCCACCGCCCGAGTTTTTCGCTGATAACAATCCCCCACACGAATTTTCACCCAATCAACGCCCACCACGGGAATTTTCAGCCAATGGGAGCCCACCACCTGAATTTTTCTCCAATAACAACCCCCCACACGAATTTTCAGCCAATCGCAAGCCACCACAAGAATTTTCAGCCAATGACGGCCCACCACATGACTTCTCACCCAATACTCTTCCTCCTAGTCACTTCTCCCGCCACCAGGAGCCGCCACGACAATTCCCGAGCCAAGAACGACCACCTTTAGGGCACGAACGACCCCTTCCGTCTTTTGGTAGTCACGAACGTCCCCCTCGACAGCCACGACCTCCACATCCGTCTTCAGGGAGTCACGAACGCCCGGATCAAGAACGACCAACACGACCTTTTACGAGGCAGGAACGACCACCATCTCATCTGAACAGCCAAGATCGACCTCCACTTCACTTCAGTAACCCGGAACGACCCCCTCCTCCTCATTTCGGTACTATTGAACGACCTAACCTTCATTTCGACAGACCTGAACGTCCCCCACCTCGTTTTAATACTCAAGAACGACCTCCTCCTCAGTTTGACAACCTAGAACGGCCTCCACACTTTAATAGCCTTGAACGACCATCACCTCCACGTTTTACAAATCCACTACGACCCCCACACGACTTCCAGAACAACCAGATCAAAGAGTCGTCGTTCAGGGACTCCAACGGACGACCACAGTTCACCAACGACCACAATCAGAAGCGGCACGTGGCCCAGAGTGGTGCTACAGCCAACGACCACCAGCAGGAACACGACCATCGCTTCCACCCGAGTCCCAAACCGTCTGATGTGATAAGTGGAGACCAGATTCCGCCTACGACTCCTCTACCTCCTCCTCCACCTCCTCCTCCTCGTCCCACTCCAGCGTCGTTCTTCCCTCCTCTTCCTCCGCATCCTTTCTTCCCCCATTCGTCCTCACATCCTCGTCAGAAGTCCCCCAAACGACCTAACCCGTCATCCTCGTCCTCCTTCACGCCATTTAGTGATTTTCTCTCCTTCAGGCCTCCAACACCCATACACGGCCCCTCCAAGCCTCAGTTTAGCCCCCAGAAGCCCCCAGTTCCATCCTTCAGAAGCCCCCGTCAACACAACCCTCAGTCCCCAGCCCCCGCAGCCCCTCCAGCCCCTCATGATCCTCTTACAGCAGGATCCAACACCTTAGACGGTCCCGGATCCTCCTACAGCGTGGTGCGACTCGAACCGGAGGTCGTGCTTAACATCAACCCTCCGCCACACCACTTCAAAGCCGTGCAAGGCCAACCCAAGCCCGTACGACGACCCCAGGGAAGCAGGAACCAGCAGGGGAAAAGGCCCAAGGAAAGCAGGCAGAATGGGGGGAGTGTGAGAGATGTTGTTCAGCAGGGTAGACCACAGGGGAATAGGGCTCAGGGGTCACGTCGCCCATCCCAGGGGTCACAACGGCCAAGGCTCCCGCGGTTCACCATCCCTGGGGGGCCTGATTTTAGTGCCACATCCCTTTCTCTTGGTACTCTAAGGGGAGCCACGGACCACCCCCAAGGACATTCCCCCCAGTTTGTACGTTCCCGCCCCCCTCCACTCCAGGGTGTAAGGGTGGAGCCACAGGGGAAGGAAGCACCCCTAGGCCACACGTTCTCCTCACCATCCCCATCATCACACTTCCACCCACCACCACCACTATCACCACCCCAGCACCACCCAAACACCATACAATCCACTAACCCCATCATCAGCTCCCCCAGTAAGCCCATCCCCCTCACCGTCCCTGAACCCCATGATAGCGAGGTTCAGAAGGGATTCAAGCCTACGGAGGAGATTTCGCAACCACTTCCCGGGGGTTTGAAGGTTCGGGTATCGGAGAGTCACGCGCGGCTGATGAGGAATATGGAGTATGGTGTCTTGGGCGAGCCTCTGGATGTCTGGATACCTATCGTTAGCAGGAGGACAGGTGTGTGAGCAGGTGTTTTTTCAGGTGTGTGTGTGTGTGTGTGTGTGTGTGTGTGTGTGTGTGTGTGTGTGTGTGTGTGTTCCTACTTATTGATATCTGCCTGTGTTTCTTTTTTGTAGGACTGTGTTGAGTTTGTTTTGTCTAGCATATGATCACATTTTTATCATATATTAAAAGTTATTATGAGTTTAATATACGAGTAAAGATTGATAAGTTAGGGACCATGTGTGTGTGTGTGTGTGTGTGTGTGTGTGTGTGTGTGTGTGTGTGTGTGTGTGTGTGTTGCGGATAATGCTTACTAACGAGTGTGTTTGCTTGCTCTGTGTTGCATGTTGTTGTTTTTTGTTGTTCCGATTATGTGTGTATGTTGGCTGTGATGTTTGTTTATGCTGAGATTTGTGTGTTTGGAATAGAGGTAACGAGGGCAAGGAGTGGTGTATGTGTGTGTGGGGGGTAGAAATAGTAGTAGTAGAAGTAGTAGTAATAGTGGTAGTGGTAATAGTAGCATCATCAGCAGTAGTATTAGTGTTGGTGGAAGTCACAATAGCTGTACTAATAACTGTCAACATTCCTCCAGGTGAGTTGGGAGGCTGAGCACCTTATCTCCCCGTACCTCAGAGCCGCCACGCACCTGAGCAGACACAAGACAAGGGAGAGAAGACGAAAGAAGAGACATAAGAAGATAACGAAAAGGGTAAAGGAGGGATAAGGAAGAGAAAGGACGAGATTTAGAAACAGAAAGAATGGAGTAGGAAAAAGAATAGAAGAACAGAAGCTTGAGACGAATGGAAGAGAAGAGAGAGAAGGAAGACGAGAAAAAAAGGTAATGTAAGGAGTAAAGGAGAGATAAAGACGAGAAAGAGGATACAGAGAAAGAAAAGAAAGAGTAGGGAAAGGAACGGACGGACGGACGGAAAAGAAACGAGAGAAGGAAAACGAGGAAAATAAATATAATAAAACAGTAGAAAGAGTAAAGAGTGGATAAAGACGGTGTAGAAAAAAATAAGGAGTAGTAAAAAGAAAAGGAAGAACAGAAGCTTGAGATAGATGGAAAAGAGAGAAGAAATATATGAAAATAATGGAAAAAGTAAAGATTGACAAGGACGATGAAGAGGGTAGGAATAATAAAAAGAGAAGAGGAACTTGAGAAAAAGACTTAGGACAAAATTATGAAAGTTATAAAGAAAATAAGAGCTGATTGATTGGTTCTTTTTTTGGTTCGCAGTGGCTTCAGACTTCTAAACATATATATATATATATATTTTTAATATTATGAATGGATGAAGTTTTATATATGCCGCGCTACACTCGTATATATAAGGTTTGTTAATTGTTTTCATGTTTATTTTGTTATGTTGTGTATGATAGTTATTTTTTTCGTTAATGTTTTCAAAGCTATTTTTATATGTGATAGTTATATTGTTATTGTTAAGTTTATGAATAAATATATATAAAGATTTTGTTGTAATTCTTTTTACTGCTACCAATACCATCCCCAATACTACTACTACTATACTACTGCTACTACTAGGCTATCTACTTGCAAGGAAGGCCTAGGAGGTGAGGAACAGAGGAAAGTGAATGAAGGGAAGGCAAGGAGGATGTCAGGGATGATAATGGATGGAGGCAATAGAGTTCAACGGGGCACTCTGCACTGTTGGGGCTGTCTGGAGACAATAATGAAACAGAAAGAACTGTAACGCTGGCATCAGTGCACGGATAAGCAATGCCAGTAAGTGATTCCAGCAACAAACTGAAAAATAAAGTGCGGTAGTGTATTGCAGGGAAGAAAATTAAGCTACACAGCACCATTGAACAGCAAAAAAGTGTGTGAATAAACAGAAGAGAGGACCGAGAGGAGCCGGGCAAGGAGCAATACGGCGTTACAGGTCACAAGAAGAAGAAGATTGTGTTTACACATATCCGGATTTATGGCTCCGTTTTTACAATCCGCCTACGTACTTGTGTTCCATTTACCGCGCAAGAACTCGGACCCATGTTTAATTAGCCCGACTGGTTCCTGGTTTTGCGTCTAAATGTAAGACACTACCCATAAATCCCAAAACGAACCATACCGAACCGTCCGAAGCAGAGGACGGTCCCGCCGCGCCTCACGTGGTCACCTGTCTCGTGTCAGGTGCGTCACGCTGTGTACAGGTGAGAAATTAACGAGCTCTTATGCTTCAGAAGTCATCAGCATGTGTCCCAGGTGTCATTACTTGTGTCGGTGTGTCGTGAGGTGTGTCAGGGCAGGTGTCACGAGGTGGGCGGGGGCGGGAGTGGACACGTGGGGCATTACGTCGGTACACAGGTGAAGGCTTGGCTGTGTGTGTGTGTGCTGCCCAGGTGGTGGTGTAGCTATTAGTGCGTCAGCCAGGTAATTCCGGCAGGCAGGTGTATGGGCATGTTTAGTGGAAAGGGCAAGTCTGAAGAACTAGCTACTTCATCCATTTTCTTTACGACCCAGTTCTGATGCAATATTTTTCTGTAAGTGTGAAGCAATCATCAGACATCACTTGTGGATTGTAGTAGGTCTGAGTGAAGTAATGATATGATAAGGACCAATAAACCAATGAAATATATACCAGGTTAGGTAAGGGATAGATTCAGTTTTGTTTGATTTAATTAGTTGTTGATAAATAAGTGGTGGGCCTGTTGGTCTTGCTAGACGCTTACACCCCTCACATCAACTGTTTCCAAAGGCCTTAAAGGAGGTCAGTCGGGTTCTCATGAGTGTTTCTTTAGGTTCATGGTACAGAAGAAGGTTCAAACTACCACCAAGGTCATACAGCTATCCCTGGAAATGCCCAAAACTCCCATGAAAAGCTTGTCAAAAATGGGTCCTTGGGCAACGAAATGTTTTATAATATGACCTAGAATCTAGCTCATCGCATGTGCTGTAGGCCAAGGTGCGGGAGACAGGTGTTGTAGAAGGTTGAAAAGGAGGCAGCCACCTATAAGTGTGTGTCTTGTGGTTGCCTCCTTTGGTGCATGGGGGAAACACAGGGCAGGGCGGGGCTGGAAGTGTTACCGCTGCCAGGTCCAGGGGGTAAATAATTGGGATAAGAAGGCAGCACCTCTTTTTTTTATATTTTTTCCAGAGTTTCTCACCATAATCACTTCAATAAGAGAAACAGACGCTAGAATCATAGTAAACCTGCAGGGAGTCGGGGGTGGAGGGTTAAGATTCGTTTTAGGTCCGTGCCAGTATCTCATTACCTACCTTATGAAACATCAGTATCTCTTCATATATCTTTTCTACAAACCTTCAACAGTTATGGAAACGCTTTGAAAATCCAATTCAAGGACTTTTTTTTTACTCTTGAAAATATGGGATAATGTTTACGAAAGCGCGTCGCCGCCTCTGCTGGCCGCGGCGGCGCGGCGCTGCAGCCGGTGTTGCGAGAAATACCTCCTCGCTGAAATAAGTCACATATACATGTGGGGGGTCCAGGGGCGTAGCCCCTGGTTAAAGGGGTCGAGGGGCGCAGCCCCCGTTATTAGGTCGTAAAGTTCGGTTGGAGTAGTTTAAATATGCTCCCCGACCCTAAACCCGCTGCGAGCTATTTTACGGCTGCGGCGTCTGCAGCGTCGCCGCGCTTTCGTAAACATTATCCCCTATTTTCTAGAGTAAAAAAGAAGTCCATGACTGTTGAAGGTTTGTAGAAAAGATATATGAAGAGATACTGATGTTTCATAAAGTAGATTATGAGATACTGGCACGGACCTAATACGAATCTTTACCGGCCGGTGGAGTGCCATTTAGTCAGGATACTTAATTTACCTGTACCTGTCACCTGTACCTATTTACCTTTTGGCAACTTGTATAAGGGATATCAGGCAAAACAGTGTCAGAGAAAAACGATGGTAAGATTATTTCAAAACACATCAAAATCTATATAAAAAAAATGAGTCAAAAAATACATGGGGGCATAAAGTCAATCTTCACCTACAGATCTTTGGACTTATAACTTTACAAATATTTAATTCTGTCAGTTAAATGTATGTATGTATGGCTGAACTTTCATTTTACAGTAAAGGAAGCAGCTCAAGGGTAAAAATGAATAAATAGAAATTACCTGTTACTCACTGCCCCCATGAAGAAAGTGAAGATGAGCGTGCTGTTGTTTCATACTCGTGTAGCAGTGTGGGAACAGAGTGTAGTTAGTATGGACACAGTAAATAGTTTGGGGAATCACCGCATTGTCTGCTTTTACAGTCTTGTGATCTGCTTGTAGAATAATAGGTGTTTTGACTCAGGTAATTATAATTCCTGGTAATATATTCTGTGCAGGCCATCATTTAAAATCCCATTGTTGTAAAGATTATGAAACTTAGGTGAAGCGAGCATACGAGTACATTGACAGGCTTTTTATCAAGACAGTTATCCTTATGAATTGTATCGAGTCAGTATTATTTTCAGGTTATTTTCTTTTGCTATCTAAATTCTTTGTTGTTTATCGTCTTCTGATCTCTGTAATGTTTCTGTTATAACTTAAATTTTTCAGGTTCATATTATTGCCTCTAATCTTTTTGTTTGTTGTGTATTTTGAGATATTTATTACCCCACCCCTCTGTGACTCCTGTTTATATTTTACTCTAATTTTTTTTGCCCTCTTTCTCCTCTCATTGCTCTTACATTCATTTTCTTGTTCTTGGTGTCTCAGGTGTATGGGGACTTGTGGGGCAGCATATATAGTATCTGCACTCCTCCCTCTCTTCCTGATTTTCCTCTACTACTACTACTACTACTACTACTACTACTACTACTACTGATAATAATAATAATGACAGTTACCCACCTGAAATGAGCACTAAGGTGACACACACATTAACATATACCCCAGCATACCTCTGCCTCCTGACATCTCAGTTAGCAGGTAATGTAAAGATTAGAATAGGTGAATCACAACAACGATTTATTTTGTTGTAATATTCCAGTCTCTAAACACATCAATCATTTTTAGGTAAAGAAAAGAAAGAAGAACCAAGAAAAAAGAAAAAGTAAAAGGGCAATAAACTAAAGTGAATGAGAAAAAGAGAAAAGAAAGAAAAAGGAGAAAGAATAGAATGAAGTGAGTAAGAAAAAAAACAATAAGAAAGAAAAAGAAAAAAAAAGAAAACTAAATGAAGTGAGGAAGTGACATCAAAAGAGGAAATGAAGAGAACAAGTGGAGGGAGGTCAAGAAAGAGGCTCAGGTCAGGTAACTGCTGGGAGGACAGGTCAAGGTCATGTTTAGTCTGTAGCCCCTTGACATGCCCCCCGTGACCTTGTTGCAGGGGGTGTGGCAGGGGGCGGGCAGGGATCTCTTCACATGGCCTTGTCTCACCCATCCCCTGCCTCCCTGCCTCGCTCCCTCCCTGTCCCTTGCCTTCAACACCGTGCCATTAGTCTCGCCCTGTCTGAAGATGAGTGAGTACCTGATTTTTTTTTTCTTTTTTTTTCCTGTTTTATCTTACTTTTGATACCTGATTTTCTGTTTTCTTTCCTGTTTATTTTATCTTTTATACTTAATTTCCTTCTTTTTCCTTTGTTTTCTTGCCATTTTTACTTTATTTTCTTTTATTTTGCTGTTTTATCTTACTTTTCATACTTGATTTTTTTGTTTTTTCCTTTTTTTATCTTTTATATTTGATTTTGTTCTTGTTTTCCGTTGTTTTCTTGTCATTTTTACTTTATTTTCTTATATTTTGCTGTTTTATCTTACTTTTCATACCTGATTTTGTTTTATTTCTTTTTTTTATCTTTAATACTTTTTTTTCCCCTGTTGCACTCTATTCTTTATTTTCATTTTTCCTATTTTCTTGTTTTTTACAATTAATTTTTTTTCATATTTTCTTCTCTATTTTACTTGATTTTCCTCATTTTTACCTGTTTCTTCTTTCCTATACCTGCTTTCCTTTTATTCCCCGTTGTATGTACTGTGAATGTGTATTTTTATTGTATACTTTTTTCTTTCTCCTTTATGTGTACTGTGATTGTTGCTTTATTTTGTATATGTGCATTTTTTCCCCTGTTTTATGTAAGCAAATTGCTGAGAGAAGGATTTACTCTTCCGAATAGAGCAGTACGTTTCTCATATGCTTCAAAGAAAAATGTCCCTTAACCCATCCGCTGTGATTGGCACGGATTTGGCTTTCACTGGTAGCCTGGTAACATATACTCCCAGGTCTTTCTCTGCCTCTGTGGTGGATAGTGGAGTGTTTCCTATGTGGTATTGGTATGCTGGATTATTCCTCCCAATGCATGATTTTACATTTTTCTTCATTGAATTGTAGCAGCCACTTTTTGTTCCACTCCTGTAGCTTGGTGAAGTCTTCTTGTAGGATATTTGCATCCAAGGGGTTAAGAAGGAACAAATTTATGAAGACAGCTGGCTTGTGGAGAGAAAATAGTAACAAAATATTTGTAATTCTTTTGAGGGAATTCATATTTTCATCAATAATTGCTAAAAGAGAAAGAAAACATGGGGTGATACTTTTTGCGGAATGTCGTGTGGTATATCATAGACAAAATATTTAAGTGTACATACAACTTTAACTTTCCTGGATATGCATAAATGAAGCCGGTTAAGTTTGATTGGAGGGAAAAAAAATACTTGGTTGTGCTAATTGCTTTATTTCACATATTTTGGTGATAATTAAAGGTGCAATTGAGTGAAAAAACAGTCAGTGCTTGTTTGTTTGGCTGTTTGGTTCTGTGTGTGGAAAGTGCAAACTACAGCGAATATATAAAGGACAGTGACTCAGCTACTCTAAACTTTGCATAGGTGAATATAACAGTGGAAAAGGTTGTGTGTTTCTCTCTCTTTCTCTCTCTCTCTCTCTCTCTCGCTCTCACTCACTCTCATCTCACGTCTCTGATCACAATAATTTCCGCTTCTGATATTTTAATGAAGTACAGCAACAACAAAAAGTGATGTAGTGGTATAGTTATTTGTGTGATTCTGACGTTTATCTAAATTTATGGGGAAATTTGTAATGTATATACAAACTGGACGGAATATATATCGTGTGTGTATGTGTATGTGTGTGTGCGTGTGTTCCTGTGTGGACGGACTAGGGAACAAGGAATCCATGAGTGTGTATTTGCCATATATCGTGTGTGTATGTGTTTGTGTGTGTGCGTGTATGTTCATGCATGGACGGACTAGGGAACAAGGAATCCGTGAGTGTGTATTCGCAAACACATCATCATCATCATCATCATCATCGTCATTATCACCCTTATCGTGCATAGTAACGGTATTATCAGTCAGTGGTAACACAAACCCTGATCACAGCTTACTGAGGGTGCCAGAATTATTTCACTATTCACTATCGCAAAAATCTTTCACTATTCACCGTCACAAGTTACACGGAATGAAGTGAATGTAATGTCTGTTCGTGCATTTTTCCTCTCGCCAATCCTTCGTAAGTGGGATCAGGTATAGGAAGGGACTTTTGGTAGGTGGTATTCAGTAGGCTTTTTCTTTGTGACACTGTACTCATTCTACCCAGTCGTCCGTAGCCTTTTCATTATTTGCTGTCACAAGTTAGTTACACGGAATGAAGTGAATGTAATGTCTGTTCGTGCATTTTTCCTCTCGCCAGTCCTTCGTAAGTGGGATCAGGTATAGGAAGGGACTTGTGGTAAGTGGTATTCAGTAGGCTTTATGTGTCACTGTACCTACTCATTCTATCCTATTATGTTTTTTTTATGTGGCAGGTCCTATAGTACTTCTGTTTCCTGGCTTACCAAACAATTATCTTTTGCTTTTTCTCTTTACTCATGCACTTTTTCTTTAGTCACCCACTTTATTCATCTAATTTTCTTGACTCGTTTTCTTTACTCACCCAATATTCATCTAATTTTCTTGACTCGTTTTCTTTACTCACCCAATATTCATCTAATTTTCTTGACTCGTTTTCTTTACTCACCCAATATTCATCTAATTTTCTTGACTCGTTTTCTTTACTCACCCAATATTCATCTAATTTTCTTGACTCGTTTTCTTTAGTCACCCACTTTATTCATCTAATTTTCTTTACTCATTGTCTTTACTCATCTACTTTTTCTTTACTCACCCACTATTCATCTAATTTTCTTGACTCGTTTTCTTTAGTCACCCACTTTATTCATCTAATTTTCTTTACTCATTTTCTTTACTCATCTACTTTTTCTTTACTCACCCACTATTCATCTAATTTTCTTGACTTGTTTTCTTTACTCACCCACTGTATTCATCTAATTTTCTTGACTCATTTTCTTTACTCATGCACTTTTTCTTTACTCACCCTCTATATTCATCTTTTTCTTTACTCATACACTTTTTCTTGACTCACCCACTATATTCATCTGATTTTCTTGACTCATTTTCTTTACTCTTGCACTTTTTCTTTACTCATCCACTGTATTCATCTCATTTTCTTGACTCATCTAGTTTTATCATTATTTTTCTTCTCTCATTCAACCTTCTTAACTCATATAATTTTCTTATACTTATTCACTTTTCTTTACCCTTCTTTTCTTTACTCATCCAACATACTCATCTATTTTCTTTACTCATATGTTTTTCTTTACTCATCCCTTTTTCTTTTCTCATCCATTTTCCCTTATGAATTAACTGTTTTCTCATCCAATTTCACACTCAGTTGCTTTCTTCGGATTTCTTTTATTTATCCAATTATTTTTAACTCATCGTTTTTTTTACTCATTCGTTTTAGAGTGGCTCATCAAACAACACTCCTTTTTTCTTCACCTTTCAACACTCATCAATTTTGACACCGCACACACTTTCCCCTCTCACAATAGTTTTTTCTTTCTGTTTTCCCTCTTCTTCCAGCCTTGACAGAAACACACTCATCTCCTTCACACGCATAACTCTCTTCTTTATCAATTTTCCGTTCACCCAATCTTGGCATGCCGCACTTTCTTCCCCCTTACGTACACCGGTTTCCTCCGTCTGTACGAGCTAGACTGCTTGAACCTCGCCATTTCCCGAGGCCTGTTGTTGTAAAAGAATTTCTGGCCGTCCACTTGAGTTGATGAGCCTGACAGGTGTGAGTTGCCCTCCTGCCCTTCTTCTCCCAGCAGTGACAGGTCTATCATTTGCGTCGTGGTTGGCGTCTCTGTGGTTACCGGCAGAATGGTAGTGGTGGTGGTGGTGTTGGTGATCAGGGTGGTGTTGGTGGTGGTGGTTGTGGTTAAGGTGGTGTTGGTGATGGTGGGTGTTCTTTTCTTCTCTCTCCTCCTCCCACCCCACCTCCTCTCCTTTCTCCTTCCTCTTCTCCCTCCTCTTCCTCTTTGTCTGCACTGCCTCCTCCTGTTTATCACGTCCTTCCGTCTCTCCTTATTCCTGTTTCTCTTTCTGTTTTGTCTCTCCGTGTCCTTCATCCCAAGTTTGTGCTTCCTTCTCCTCCTTCGTCTTCTTCTGCATGGCCTTAGTCGACCTCTCTTTGAAGATGGGGACGAGGGGGTTGCTGGGGTAGGGACAGAGGGATCGGGACTTGGGGATGGTTGTGGTGTGGGGATGATAGTTGGGGAAGGCAGTGTTGTGTTAGGGGTTGTGGAGGTGTTAGTGACTGTGGTGAAGGGTCTGAACGGGGAGGTTATCATTATCTGTATGCCCTCCTCCTCTGCCTCCTTCTCCTTCTCCACCTCCTCTGTTTTTGTCTCCTCTTCGTCCCCGTCTTTCCTCCTCTCGTCGTCTGTTGTCGTCGTGTGCTCTGTTGTGGTTCCCAGCTTTTGCGTCTTGTTCTTACCTGTGAAAAGGTGTATAGGTATTTAACACACACACACACACACACACACACACACACACACACACACACACACACACACACAGGAAGGTGCTTGAGAGGCGTAAAAAAATATAGCTTCCTGCAAAGAAACATAGAGGTTTGGAATAGACTAAGTGAGGAAGTAGTATCAGGGAAGAGTGTGCACAACTTTAAGGAAAAACTAGACAAGTACAGATATGGAGACGGGACCACACGAGCGTAACCCCAGGCCCTTTAAAATTACAACTAGGTAAATACACACACACACACACACACACACACACACACACACACTGAAGTTTAAGTAATGGCATAATATAGATGAGTTGCATTGTTGGATTTTTTATAAGCTTGATGCAGTTCATGAAAATATAAATAGGTTGCAACAAATACGTAAACATACACACACAATTTTTAGGGATTAACATGATATAGATAGGTAGAATATTGGACTGTAGGAGCTTAATTGGTATTCTCATGGCAATATAAACGCCCAGTAGCAAACACACTGTAAGCCTCGTAAGAAGTAATCGTGTCAAATAAAGCGTGTCAAATAAAGCGTGTCTTCTATTCATAATTTCATGCACTCCAGATTTAAGATATTTATTTTGTACATATGTTAGTTTCCATCCTTTAAGAATTCAAACTTTCCTTTCTTTAGAGGATGATGATTTTCTGTTTGCATGATTTCAGGTTATATTTTGGTTTTCTGTCTCCATGAATTCAGGTTGTTGTATGATTTTCTGCACAAATTCAGACTCTATTGAATTTCACATGCAATTGGATTCAGATTACTGTGTTTTATTGTAGGCATGAATACACCTCCCCCTGTACACCCACCTGGCGACTCCCTGATGCACCTGCCAAAGTAGTTGAAGTAGTGTTGCTGGCAGGTGGAGCAGTAGTGGGGGCCCAGGCACTCCTCGCAGCCCAGCATGGTGCACTCTGCGGGGGAGGGAAGGGGGAAGCTTAGAGGGGGAGAAATTTAAGGAGGATGTTTTATAGCTAGGTTTTATTGATTTAATTCTATATATTTGTTTATCTTTTATGGTGCTGGTCCCTTTCCTATCCTGAGTACCCCATGGAAGGATCTTTCAACTTGCTCAAGCCATGAACTCCGAGGGCATCCCCTTGGTTTCGCCCTTTGGCTTTACAGAAACAACCCAGTGAGAGTTGGCCTCTTGGCAGTGTGCTACATGTCTGTATAGCCAGAGCTGGCATTCATAGATTATACAAGTAAAAGGCCTCAAAAGATTCTAACAGAAATTGATGTTTGACAGTCATTCCTGCGACATCTCATGATTCTGCTCTGGCACTTATTACCAAAGGCATCAGTCCGAGGGGAGGCGGTGGCTGAGTGGTCACAGTGTCCAGGAGGATGCAGGTTCACATCCCATTCACTGCTACAAACAAACTGGCAATTTTTCAGTCATTGCCGATTGGTCTAAGGGCAGCTTTCACAGTCACTTCGTTTGTTTTGAGCGTTACCAATGGCTGTTATGGCCGCTATAGTATTTCCACGTAAAACTGGCCAATGGGGTAGTGGCGGCTGCGGGGTTAGCCTAGCCCCGCACCTTGCCACACACTCTCAACACCTCTCGCTTCCTCTGCAGCCGCCACTACCCCATAGGCCAGTTTCACGTGCAAAACTATAGCGTCGATCGCCGCCATTGGTAATGATCAAAACAAACAAAGTGACTGTGAAAGTGGCCCTAAGACTACCGGGTGCTGTCTGAAGACGACCTATCAACCCTCACTCTAGATTCCCTAAAAGAGGATCAATAATAGCTATAGGAGGGCTGCACTAGCCAAGCAGGATGACTCCACTAAAACACTTGCCTGCACCATAACAGGCTGAGGCTGACCACCTGGCCCACCAAAAAAAATACTGCCACCATAAACAAAATGTACACAAACAAAAACAAACAAACTAGCAAAAAAACTTTGTATAGTTGTTGTGGTTGTGTGGTCCCCTTTCCCTATCCATAACGGGACAGTCAGACCCCTCTTCCAGTCAGGAGGAATGATGTACGTATAGTTGTTACAGTTCTACAGTCCCCTTTCCCTATCCATATAGGGACAGTCAGCCCTCTCTTCCAGCCAGGAGGAATGATAACAGATTACCACACGGCATTCAAGACTGCAAGCAACCTGTGAATCATGGTTTCACCTCCAGCTTTCCCCAGCTCTGCACTGATGTTAAAATTATCAGGTGCCTTCCCACCCCTTAACCTTGCCACAGCCTCTCTGGCCTCATCAAGAGAGGGTCGGCGTTTGTTAAAAGTGGATCAGCATATGCCATTTGCAACCCAGCAGGTAGTAGCTACCCATTTGGAGGGTCTGCCACATGCAAATGCTCAAGGTACTCAGCCCTGTGATCTCTCCGCCCATTCATGTCTGGCACGAGGCAGCCATATGCTGTTTGGATAGTGCAGACAACTGGGTACAGTAAAGTGTAAAGTCTACGCAACACACTGCTTCTGTAAAGTGAACCAATAAAGAGGCTGAAAGCTTGAACACAGGGGAGAGAAGGGAGTGTTAATGTTACTTTATTCATTTCTACTCATGCATTTCCTCTCTGCAGTATAGGGGATGAGGCAGGGACGACAAAGCATACTTGGGAGAACATGTGCTGTAGTGTGACAAATTAACACAGAAAGAATGACCGAGCTATAAAAAGAAATAGTTACTAATTTTGGTCTCTACTTGCCTAAATTAGTACATCCTTCATGCCCTCAGGAGGTGTTTGAGTCATGCCTTTAATTGTCCCCTGGAATATTGAAGAGTGGTGGTTTGTGTGTTTAATGTGAGTTTACCCACATGAATACAAAGATTGACACTCCTTTTTTGGTTTGTCCATCTGAATACCAATGAGAGAGAGAGAGAGAGAGAGAGAGAGAGGGGAGGTGGGGAGAGAGGTAGCAATGGCTTTTTTTGTGTAGAAGACTGTATGTTAATCCCTGTTTTCCTCCTTTGTCTACTTCCCCATAACTCTTCCATTTCCTCTTATTTATCTGAATCCTTTCTGTAACCTCTGGTCGGTATTGAAAGACACTTTGGCTTCTCATATCAGCTATTTCTAAAGGTCAAAGAGGGGGTCAGTCGGGTTCTAATGAGCGTTTCTACAGGTTCAAGGTACAAAGGAAGGGTCAAATTACCACCAGGACCATAAAACTACTCCTGGAAATGCCCACAACTCCTATGAAAGCCTTGTCAAATATGAGTTCTTGGACGATGAAATGTCTTAAAATACGATCCTCTGTCTCATTTATCCCTCCCTCTCATTGCCTCTTATCTGACAGTCAACACTAACGTCAGCGACTCCAGTCTTTTCTTCCTCTTCTCTGTCATTTCTTCCTCATCTCTCCTCCGCTTTCTCATATCTTCTTTTCCTCCTCTCCATCTCTTCCTCTTCTTTCCTCCTCTCTTCGTCTTCTTTCCTTTTTTTCCTCCTCTCTTACTCTCCTTTCCTCCTTTTCTTCTTTTCCTTTTCTTCCTTCTTTTGTCTTCCTTTTCTCTCCTCACCTCCTCTCTTCTTCTCCTCTCTCACTTCTCTTCCTTCTTGTCATCCTCTCTTCTCACCTCTTCCTCTTTTCTCCTACTACTCTTCCTTTTTCTCTTCCTCTTTCTCTTATCACCTTTCTCTTCTTTTCATCCCCCTATCCCCCCGTTCCTCCCCCCTCACCCCAACACTCACTGCTGCAGAAGCCGTTCCTCTTCTTCTTGACCTTGAAGAAGCCTCGGGGGCAGGTCTTGGTGCAGGAGGCCGTCTGGCGCACCCCGTCCCGCTGCAGCACCAGGAAGAAGGGCGGCTCACACGCCAGGCACCCGTTGACAGGGGAACACAGCCGACACCCACGCCCACACCCAGTGTCAACCATCACGCCTGCAGGGAGGGAGGGAGAAGGAAAGTTAGGCAGGTGTGGGTGTGTGTAGGGGGGACAGAAGGAGAAAGATTAACATGCAGTTATATAGATTAACATAGATATTCAGACCACATTGACCCTATGGTCCAGACTAGGTGGTCATGTCTAGAGGTGCATGATTGGGGTCGCCTGAAAAAAAGGTTGGGAACCACTGCATTCAAATTTCAACTGCCATCTGCCTCATGCAGGGCTCCAGCCGCTCCACCTCCACGAAGCTCAGTTTTTTTTTCGCTCAATGTAAACTTCAGCCCCTGATGTTTTTCTCTTAGCCCCAAATGTTTTTGAACCCTAGAAACGCCCCTGGTTAGAGGGAAAAACAAACTAAATGTAGGAAGATAAAAGAGGAAAGGTTGACTGGGAAAATATTAAATGAAAGGAGGGAAGGATTAAAGAAAAAGGTTTTGATATCAATCTTGATTTATTTTCTTGAGCTGCTTTGCCACCATCATTTAAACACAGTACTTGTTATGATAATCCTCAATGCAGTAGATTTATTTTTATATTAACATAGACAGGAATGCAATGTTAATGCTCCCAGTTATCTTTTATTGTTGTGACTGCTGATGCCAGTAAACAGTATTAACAAGTGATGATAATGCCAGGATGTAATGTTAGTCTTATAGATGCACCTGTCTGTGTAAGCTGCTTTAACAGTGTGTGTGTGTGTGTGTGTGTGTGTGTGTGTGTGTGTGTGTGTGTGTGTGTGTGTGTTTACCTGGTTGTATTTTGAGGGTATCAGGACACCTCTCCTCCCGAAATTGACCTATCTTTCGGCCACTCCTCTAAGTCTTTTTAGAAGCAGTGAGTAACAGGCCTTTTTTTCATATTAGTTTCCTTTTTTTTATATCCTTGAACTTTGCTGTAAAAAAAAAAAAAAATTACACACATACGTTTAAAGTTTTTCACTGACGGGAGGGGTTACCGTTCCCCCTTGAGCAAGTGTAAGGTGTACGTGTGGTGGGGGTGGGATGTGTGAGCTGTCAGTTGTGTTTGTCTGTCTGTCCCTTAACTCTGCCATCACCTTCACTCACTTAACGACAGGTAACGCCTATCCATCCTTTGCTATCTCTCTCTTTCTCTCTCATATTCTTTGTCTAGCATATTTTCATTTTTATTATTTTTATTTGTTACGCCTCTTCATCCTGTAATATGTTTCTTCCCTCTGTCTGTTTCTCCTTATTCGTCTTTTTCATTTCCTTTCATCCTCTCATTTCTTTCTTTATTATGTGGCATTTTCCTTCTGTCTCCACTTTTCTTCCTTCTTTCTTTTCTTTCTCAACTCCTGCAATTTCCTTTATGTCTTTCTTCTTTTCCTACATCCTTAATTTCTTTCTTTATTATGTGGTATTTTCCTTCTGTCTCGACTTTTCTTCCTTCATTCTTTTCTTTCTCAACTCCTGCAATTTCCTTTATGTATTTCTTCTTTTCCTACATCCTTAATTTCTTTCTTTATTATGTGGTATTTTCCTTCTGTCCACTTTTCTTCCTTCATTCTTTTCTTTCTCAACTCCTGCAATTTCCTTTATGTCTTTCTTCTTTTCCTACATCCTTATAATTCTTCCTCCATTCTTTCTTTTACTTGGATCCTTATCTCTCTCTCTCCCTCTCTCTTGTTTATCTTCCTCCATTCGTTCTTCTCTTGTCTAGCATTTCCCTCTTCCCTGTTTCTTTGCTGCACTCCTCACTTCTTTCTTTCGTTCATTTTCTTGTCATCCTTCCTGATTCCCTTTCTTCTTTTTATCTACACATCTTCATATCTTTTCTTATTTACCCTCCTCTTTTATGCCAGTATTCTTTTCCTTTAATTTTTAGCTGTTTTTTTTTTTTCTTCATTTCGACGACTCCTTCCATCTGTTTTGTCTTCTTTCTTTCTTCCTCTTTCTTCCTGTCTTCATCTCACCCTGTCACTCATCTTTCCTTCCCTCCAATTGTTATTATATATTTTCCGTTGCTCCTTACTTTAATGGCTATTTCCCTTTTTTTTCATTCTTCTTTGCCTCTTGCTTTCCTCGACTGCACTTCATCTATTTATTAATTATTTCCTTTAGGTCCGTGCACAGACCCCCCCCACCGTTTTAAAAAGGAGGAGGAGGAGGAGGAGTGATTAAAAGAAACATCGAGCCAAAATAACATAAGGAAACCACAAAGCAAAGATCTTAAAAAAAATAGTTTGTGTGTGTGTGTGTGTGTGTGTGTGTGTGTGTGTGTGTGTGTGTGTGCCATGACCTTCCTTAAGATTGACAAGGGAGTGGATGGAGGAGGCAGTGGCGTCTCAGGGTTAAGCTCCAATACAGGCCTCGCTATGAAGAATTTCCAAGGTTGCGCACGACGAAGCCGGCAATGTAGGCAACTGCTTCCTCCTACATGCGTTACTCTCCCCCCAAAAAGCGCAGCAGACAGGGATCTTTCTTGAGTTTTTTCTTCTTCATACACGTTGACATGTCCATCCAGCAGGCTAATGGTATGCTGAATGCAGTGTTGCCAGATGGTGCAGAGGAAATTTCAGCGAGCAGCGGGCTTTTTTTTTTTATTATTGTCTTTTTGATGCCCTTGAGCTGTCTCCTTTGTTGTAAAAAAAAAGATTATTTGGAGAAAATTCAGTAGGTAGGTAAAAATTCGGCAGACGCACTTTAATATATGTGTAGTGGTTCTTGTGATATATGTTATGTAGATAAAATTAAGTTAAAAAGCATTATATCAGTATTTTTTTATGACTGATGAAAATTTGGAAAAGCAATATACAAATTATTCATGAGATTGATAAGTTATTTCTGAGATTCATCAAAATTTCAGTAAATCATGATATTATGGTAGATCTGGCAACACAGGCTGAATAAATGAATGAATGAATGAATGAAGAGAGCAGACAGGGTTGGGTCAAGTAGTGTATGGTCTGATCAGGGCTGGGCAAGGGAGCGGCGGCTGTCACCTGCTTTCAGATTGACCTCACTTTTTTCCGCTCCCCGACCTCTCCTCCCATCCAACCTTCATAGTGCGTGCATCCTTGTGAAGTTTAAGGCAAGAAGTTTTGTGTTACCTGCTCTTCCATGTCTTCATGTTTCCACCACTAGTCACTTGTAATTAAAGAGAATTAGGAGAGAGAAAAAGATGTGTTAATCCATTCTTCCTTCTCTTTACTTCCTCCTCCTCCTCGTCCTCCTCCTCTTCCTATTCCTCCTCCTATTCCTCCTCCTCCTCCTCCTCCTCCTCCTCCTCCTCCTCCTCCTCCTCCTCCTATTCCTCCTCCTCCTCCTCCTCCTCCTCCTCCTCCTCCTCCTCCTCCTCTTCTTCCATGACATCTTCTCTATTTTACTTAATAAGCGGGTGTAATTGGAGGAAGAATTGTCTTTTGTATTTTTTTTTTCGTTTTTTTTTCCTGCGGTTACTCTTTTTGTGGGAGTATACGGTCATGTTTTTTTTCTTTTTGTTTCTTTCTCTAATTTCTGTTTCGTTTCTTCCTTTAGTTATGTGTTTGAGGAAAGAATTTGTTGTTTTTTCTGTTATTTTCTATTATTTGCTATTATTTTTCTATTATTTTCTATTATTTTCTATTATTTTTTCTATTATTTTCAATTTTTTTATTTTCCCTATTTTTTCTATTATTTTCTATTTTTTCTATTTTTTTCTATTTTTTTCTATTATTTTCTATTATTTTTTTTATTATTTTTTCTATTATTTTTTCTATTATTTTTTTATTATTTTCTATTATTATTTCGTTCCTTCCTTTATTCATGTGTTTGAGGAAAGAATTTGTTGTTTTTTCTATTATTTTTTGTTAATTGTTCGTGCGTCATTTTTGTCTCATTTATTTATTTATATTGTCTTTTTAATCTTCATCTTACATATATTTATCATTTATCATCTTATTTATTTATCTTTACTTATTCTTGTCCTTAATTATTATCTTTTATCTTTATTTTTTATTGTTTATCTAATTGTTCATATTTCATTCACTTCTCGTTTTCCTTTTTGTTTATTTTTTCGTTGATTAACTGTACATCATTGGCATATCCTATTTTTTTAAGGGGGTGGAGGGGGGGGGGGGGGCGAGGAGATAATTAGCATGTCTTCCATTTTTTTTTGATTTCGTGTATGTCATTATCTCGTCTATCTGTTTTCTTCTACGCCTTTTCTTTATTTTCTTGTCTATTTCTTGTGCAGTCACGCCCCTCAGGAAAGGTACAGGTTTTCTCTTCTTGGCCAGCAATTATCTTTTCATGTTCCTTCCTTTTCCTTTTATTTTCTGTTACACGGTTTTCAGTCTTCTTTATTTGTGTGTGTGTGTGTGTGTGTGTGTGTGTGTGTGTGTGTGTGTGTGTGTGTGTGTGTTCCTTATATATCTTTTACCAAGTCTTTTGAGGCGAATTTACTTCCTAACTCCTCTGTTCCCTTATTACGCGCCTTGATTACTGCCTAACTTTCCTGTCTAATTACCTGTGGGTTGTTTTTTGCCTCCTCCGGGCCGCGGGCAGGTGTGTGTTTCAGGTGTGGTCTAGCCGCCGTGGTTTGGGAGGTGAGTGTTCTTGCCTATGTGGTGAACAGGTGAAATTACACACACACACACACACACATATGCACACTCATTCACTCATTGTGTGTGTGTGTGTGTATGTGTGTGTGTGTACCAACTTTTCATTGTGTTTTGTTTTGCTTTTATCTGTTTATATTTATCTGTTTATATCTATCTACCTGTCTATCTTTATATCTATCTATTTATCTATCTCCTTTAACTTTCCACTGGTCTTTTGTCAATAGCCTTCTCTCTCTCTCTCTCTCTCTCTCTCTCTCTCTCTCTCTCTCTCTCTCTCTCTCTCTCTCCAACACAGGTAGGTAACTTCAGCTCTGATGTCACCTGCCTAACAACATAATCACAGCATGTCACCTGAATACAAATAAAACACAGACGTGCAGGTGCATAATTGAATAGGTTAATGACCCGAGTGAACTGTAGTTATATTGTTGGTGTTTGAAGCTACTTTTCTTTTTTTCTCCATTTCAAGAAGGAATAGGAGGGTGATACTGGACCTGTCATTCTCTTTATCTCCACTTCAACTTAATATAGAATAGATAGAATGGTAGTATGCCTAGGACAGGAGGAATTTATAGTAGTAGTAGTAGTAGTAGTAGTAGTAGTAGTAGTAGTAGTAGTGGTTAAGTAAAAAAAATATATCGGGTGTCATGTTTCTTATCATTTCCATCTCGTTCATAGCCCAGAACAGGTGTGATTAGATCTATGTTATATTTAAGTGACTTTGACTCCTCTCTATGTTTAAGGAAAGGAAAGAGAAAGTATTATTTTAGCTTTTATCCCCTTCGTCTGTATTTCTTCCTATAATCAAAAGACGGAATGGGAGACAGCTCAGAACAAAAATAAAGAGCTATATATATGTTATGTGACTTTGACTCTTCTTTCTTTGCGCTCCGCTGCGATTAGCACGGATTTGGCCTTCAGTGGTAGCCAGGTAACATATACTCCCAGGTCTTTCTCTGCCTCTGTGGTGGATAGTAGAGAGTTTCCCATGTGGTACTGGTATGCTGGCTAACCTCTCCCAAGGTGCAGGACTTTACATTTTTCTTCATTGAATTGTAGCAGCCACTTTTTGCTCCATTCCTGTAGCTTGGTGATGTCTTCTTGTAGGAAGTCTGCAGTCAAGGGGTTAAAGAACGATCGGAAAGAGCAATATTTTAGCTTAGCCTTCTCATCTCTCATTCCTATAAATAAAAGACGTAGTAATAGGCAGTCCATAACATAAGTAAAGGGTTTTATATCATGTATGTATTAAACGTCTTCAGCCCGTGTGTTTGAACGTATCCGCACCCCAGTTAGCATGTTTAAAAAGCCCCTCGTAGGCGTTCCTGGGATTTTCATGGACTGGTGGAAAGGAAAAATATACCTAAACAGAAAAAAAGGAATAAGGGACAAAACGGAAGAACGAAGAACATAAAGATAATATAGATGATGATGGAAAGGAAAAAGAGATAAGTAAGGAGAGAGAAAAGAGGAAGGAAATGAGGGAAGAGTTAAGGGGCTATCACACTGGGCAAATTTCCGTGGATCTTCAGTCAAACCACGATTTCCGCTGGCGTGGTTTTCATTTATTTCTTGTTATTGCTGCTGCTGCTGATGATGATGATGAGTAATACCGCCGTCATTCAAGGAAATCTACCGTAGCTTTGGAAGATCGTGGACGCGTCAGAAAACCACGGAAATATGAGAACCACGCCAGCGGAAATCGTGGTTTGACTGAAGATCCACGAAAAATTTGCCCAGTGTAATAGTCCCCCCCAAAAAAAATCTCTGTAGCCTTAGGGAATAGTCGTAATGTGAGCCCGATACGTTTAAGAATATGGAGCGTTGACTCTTCTCTCTCTTTAAGGATAGAAAGGAAAGGGTCTCACTTAGCCAGTCATCCTCATATCTACACTTCCATCCCCCCTTTTTTTTTCTTTTTTACAGCAAAGGATTCAGTTCAAGGGCATAAAAAAAAGGAAACATATATGAAAAAAAAAAACCGTTACTCAAAATCCCCTCTACTCTCTCTTTAAGGGGCAGAATAATGGTAAGCCTCCACATCACTAAATTATAGGTACATTAAGTACATTACAGTCTATTTTCTCCTTCTCTCCGTAAAGAAAGAAAAAAGAAGGGCTGCTATTTCACCTGCCATCCTCCTTATCTCTACTCTTCTCTTTACCTGATTGACGCTAACAAGTGGTAGTAGGCCCATATTTACCTCTCCTACTCGTGTCTGTTTTAAGTGGTGGGGTGACGTGGATGGTTATTTGTTCGTCTTTGTCACCCTTATCTGTGTCTCTATCTATCTCGTCTACAGGCCAGCTATTCTACTTGTCTCACTCACTCTGCTGTTATCTGTGCTATCTCTCTCTCTCTCTCTCTCTCTCTCTCTCTCTCTCTCTCTCTCTCTCTCTCTCTCTGTTTCGGTATTTATCTATTTTCATTTCGTTATTTTAAGTGTAATCTAAGCTCTAGTGTATTATTTTTTCACTACTACTACTACTACTACTACTACTACTACTACTACTACTACTACTACTACTACTACTACCACTACTACTACTACTACTACCTCTATTACCATCCCTCCTCTACTGTAAAAAAATTGCTACTATATCTGCTACACTGTTACAGAACCCCAAACCACATTCTCACGGCTCTCCTGATAGTATCTTCTCCTCTTTTCCTCCTCTCTCCTCTTTTCCTCCTCTCTTCTCCTCCTCCCCACCTCCACTCTCCCCTTACCTATCTGATGCCTCTCCTCCACTTCTACCCTCTCCCTTTACCTGCCTCTGGCCTCACCTGTCCTAATCTGAGAAAAAATCTTGGCCCACTTGTCACCAGAGTTGTCCCTATAATTGGGATTCCGGGATGTCGATGTGTGTGTCTGTGTGTGTGTGTGTGTGTGTGTAGTCACCCTCACCCAGCTAACAGAAAGGCAGGTAGACGAAGTAGCTCATTTCAGAAGCATAGAAAAGGAGAACATCAATATTTTTCTCAGGTTATTGCTTTCCCACTTTGGTTCACCTTCCTCGACGCCGCCCTGACTCTTGCATGTAATGTCACTCTTCCCGGGTCCTGGATTGCTCCCCCTCCCTCCCACCCGATTACCCTGGTGTGTCTTAAGGTGGGACTCGATCTCCTATTTCGAAAGGTGTTGAGTTTGAAGAAGGTTTCGGGGAGGATAGAAATGTTGTGTTGTTGATAGTGTGTCTTCTTGTTGTTGTTGGTTTTGCTGTTTAGTTTTCTTATTGGTTTGATTGGTATTGCCGTTGTTGTTGTGATTTGTATTATTTATTTTCTTTAGTACAAATAGGAAGCCACTAGAGTTTACAGTTGAGAGAGAGAGAGAGAGAGAGAGAGAGAGAGAGAGAGAGAGAGAGAGAGAGAGAGAGTAATGGCTCATTGATGCCATTGTATTTTTTTTCTTGCTGATTGTTGTGATCTGGATTTACTTGTCACTTTTCCGGACAGGTTAGGCGGTAGTTATGTGTGTGTGTGTGTGTGTGTGTGTGTGTGTGAGTGTGTGTGTGTGTGTGTTGATTTTCATCATTGACAATTTACAGGGTTGAGTCAGGGTCAAATTTTCTGCCCATCTTGGTGTCTTGGGTTTGCCTTCATCGCTGTTCGGTTGTTTTGTTGTCAGTTTGCGGTTCGTTAGCGTGGCGGTGGTGAGGATGGCTGTGATCATGTAATCCCTTTTGGACAGAGTGGAATCTAAGGCTCTTCGTCTCATCAGCTCTCCTTCTCATACTGACAATCTCCTACCTCTTAATTCCGCCGCAGTGTTGCATCTCTTTCTATCTTCTATCGATATTTTCATGCTGACTGCTCCTCTGAAGCTTCTAACTGCATGCCTCCCCCCATCCCGCGTTCCCGCTGCACTCGACTTAACATAAGAACATTAGAACGTAAGAACATACGGACTTTCTACTCTTGCTCATCCCTATAGTATCCAAATCCCTTTTGCGCGAGTTAACCAGCATCTTCATTCTTTTACCCTTCCGCTGGTAAACTCTGAAACAGCCTTCCTTCGTCTGTACTTCCTCCTGCCTTCGACTTGAACTTTTTCAAGAGGAGAGTATCAAGACACCTCTCCATCCGAAACTGACCTCTCCTCAGGCCTCTCCTTTGCTCTTTTAAGAACATAAGAACGTAGGAATCTGCGAGAGGCCGGTAGGCCTGTACAAGGCAGCTCCTCTAAACCTAAGCTCCCCTGAATCTAACCCTACCTAATATCGCTATCCATGAAGTTATCTAATCTATTTTTGAATGTGACAATTGTATTGGCACTCACCATACATGACTGATCAGCCTATTCCACTCACCCACCACTCTGTTAGTAAACCAGTTTTTGCCTATGTCCCTGATGAATCTGAATTTATCCAGTTAAACCCATGAATACGTGTCCTAACCGGTTCTCTTACCAACAAAACCTTATTAATATCCCCCAGCGCTCAGCGGGCCTTCCTTTTTCTGGGTGTCATGCTCTTTAGTTGTTTTAATTGATGTAAAAAATCTGTTAGCGGCAGTGGTGGTGAAGGTGGTGCCGGCCTTAGCCTATTCTAGTGACTGACAAAAACAAGGCTTATAACATGGCAGCAGCCTCGGCCACGTCATTCCCTTAGGTTATGTTATGACGGCCTTAGCCTCTTCCTGTGACTAACAAAAACAAGGCTCGTAACATGATGCAGCCTCGCCCACATCCTTCCCTGAGGCTGTGTTACGATGCCTCCTCCTGATACGCCTTCGCCACACGGGATTGGGATGCAACGAACACTTTCTTCATCAACGTGTATATTTGATCGACTATCACCGAAAAATGACCAAATTGTCCTCCTTTCCATTGTGTTGCAGTTTTTTCGTAAGCTTAGAAAAAATGAGGTCCAATTTGATTCACTGATAAAATAAAACATTCTAGTGGCAGCGTTACTGGATCTCCCTTTCCTTTTTCTTCCTTACTCTTGGTTCCTCTTTCCTCCTCCCTTCCCTCCGATTTCTGACTTCTTCCTTCTCCCTTTCCCTCCCTTCTTCCCTAGCTTGGTTCCTCTTTCCTCCTCCCTTCCCTCCGATTTCTGACTTCTTCCTTCTCCCTTTCCCTCCCTTCATCCCTGCTTGGTTCCTCTTTCCTTCTCCCTTCCCTCCGATTTCTGACTTCTTCCTTCTCCCTTTCCCTCCCTTCTTCCCTAGCTTGGTTCCTCTTTCCTTCTCCCTTCCCTCCGATTTCTGACTTCTTCCTTCTCCCTTTCCCTCCCTTCTTCCCTAGCTTGGTTCCTCTTTCCTCCTCCCTTCCCTCCGATTTCTGACTTCTTCCTTCTCCCTTTCCCTCCCTTCTTCCCTAGCTTGGTTCCTCTTTCCTCCTCCCTTCCCTCCGATTTCTAACTTCTCCCTTTCCCTCCCTTCATCCCTATCTTGGTTCCCCTTTCCTCTCCTTATCCCTTTCTTCTTCCCTGCTCGCCTCCTCTAAGGGTTAAATGCTCTCTTGACAAAAAAGGCTAGTGTAAGATTCGGTTAACTGATGTGTGAATGCAAAGTTTACTGGTGCAGGCTGATACAGGTGCATAGTGCGTATACCAAGCGGATGGTGGACTGCAGATGGTGGGAATTAGCAGGGGCGACGGCCAGGTGAGTTCTGCCAAGGCCATCTAGAGGTCGCTTCGGTGCCGGTGCGTTGTGAAGCCTCGACTCTATGGGCCACTTTCACAGTTCCCCATGATTGGTTAGTAAGCTCCCAAACCAATACCAGAAGCTTTGAAATTTCCATGTATAGTGTCTGGTGTTTATATTTAAGTTCACAAATTTGATGAAACTATACAGGAAAAGTCTTGTGTATTTAGTGTGGCATCGAAGACCTCACCATTTTGGAGTGTATGGGATTCTATTGTTTGGTTCGGGCTGTTACGAAGACACTGTACTGGACTGTGAAATTGGCTCTATAACAAACACTCCTTGCAGCTAGAGGTAAATAATGTTACTTGCCTTGTTTTTTTTTACAACAAAGGAGACAGCTCAAGGGCACAAAAAAGGAAACAGTAATAAAAGAAGCCCGCTACTCGCTGCTCCTACAAAAAATAATCAAAAGAAGTGGCCGTAAGAGAGGTCAAAATTCCGTATTCTCAAACGCTTTCGGCTCTCACAACAAAAATATTAAGGCAACAAAGGAGGGTTCCCATGAGTGTATTTTCACGTTCACGGTACAGAAGCCTTGACAAACTATCACCAGGCTCATAAAACTACCCATGGAAGTCCCAACACAACCTCCTCTACGAAAGCCTTATCAAAAGTGTGTGTGTGTAAGCCCTGAAATGTTGAAGGGTTTTTACCATAGGAAGTTGTATTGGTCAGATTAGTTACTAGAAAGAAAACGAAAATGGTATACTGAAAGAAATCGAGCAGAAGCCAGTAGTACCGTAGCAAGATGTGACGTGGGAAGCGAGAACCACGGCAGAGCAATTTCTTAAGCGTTTTATTATCTTCGTATGTTTTTTTTAAAGGTAATCCTGTTGCGTTTTTATTGTGTTATTTTTTTTGGTTTAGTGGTAGTAATCTCCCTCTCTCTTCTCCTCCCCTCCCCCCCGAGAGAGAGGAGAAGAGAGGAGAGGAGGAGGAGAGAAGAGAAGGGAAGAAAAGAGAAGAATAAGACATAGATAGACAGAGAGAGAGAGAGAGAGAGAGAGAGAGAGAGAGAGAGAGAGAGAGAGAGAGAGAGAGAGAGAGAGAGAGAGAGAGAGAGAGAGAGAGAGAGAACACAGAGGGGAAAACATGGATGGGTAGTTCTAGTTTCGGACTAATTTTAGAAACCCAATCCCAGAAGGTGCTCATTTGTGGCTCGTCGACTTCTTTGCTCTTCCTTTTTAGTGTTTTTTTTGTGTGTGGATCAGTGGTTAAACACATAGTGGGTATTTTGAAGGCCTTATGCAGGTGGGGTCGGGAGGGTAGACGAAGAGGAAAAAAAGGAGTGAGGAGGAGGAGGAGGGAGGGAAAACTACGATGGGAGGTGATTTTGGAAGAGGAACAGGATGGGGAAGTTTGCAATGTACCATTTTCTGCCTATTGAAGTCTTGAAGAGAGGGAGAAGGGTAGGGATACAGAGAGAGGGAGAGGGAGCGGGAGGGCGAGTGATAAAATAATTATATTAGTCATGGGGAGGAAAAAAATAAGCTGCTGGTAAAACTGGCTCAGGTATTGTGATTCAAGTGTACGAAGGGATGGTGTTGGTCAGGTTTGAGATTTGTTAATACAGTGACCTTACCCTCATCGCCCCCCCCCCCCCCTGCCTTCCAATAATATGTATGATAATATGTATACGACGCCATGTAGCTCCTTTTTTTTACAACAAAGGAGACAGCTCAAGGGCACACAAAAAGGAAACAATAATAAAAAAAGCCCGCTACTCGCTGCTCCTAATACGCCATGAATACATAGCCCAATCAGTCAATGATGTGTATGACTGAGGAATAGTGTAATAAAGACCCGTATCCTCGGCTGCTCTCGTCCCACAACAACCATTTCCAAAGTCCAGGAAGGAGATTAGGGTCGATATTATCAGACACTTTGGCTTCTCACATCAGCTATTTCTAAAGGTCAAAGAGGGGGTCAGTCGGGTTCTAATGAGTGTTTCTTTAGGTTCACGATACAGAGGAGGGGTCAAACTACCATCAGGGTCATAAAGCTACTCTTGGAAATGCCCACAACTCCTGAGAAAGCCTTGTCAAATTGGTGTTCTTGAGCTACGAAATGTCTTAAGATACGACCCTTAGTTGTTTTCTCGAGTGTGTTTCATATTCGTGGTGCAGAAGCCTTGTCACACTATCACCAGGCTCATAAATTACCAATGATTTTTATATATATTTTTTTTACAGCAGAGGAGACAGTGCAAGGGCGTAAAAAAGAAGAAAACAATAATGAAAAAAAAAAAAAAGCCCGCTACTTACTGCTCCTGAATAGAGTAGAGTCGCAGATACTAAGACAACCTTTACCACAGCCTTGTCAAATGCTGGTGTGGAAAATAAAAGAAATATAGTCTTTAGAGAAAATGCTGAATTGCTCTTTGGTGCTCATAAAACAAGAGGGAAGCGGAAAGTGAGGACACGGGAGGGCTTGATAGGCTTGCTGCACCCCCTTTCCTATTGTATATACCTCACAGGGAGTGGCTTAAGCCCGTTTCGGCAGGCATCTACCCGCATATGTAAGTCTCTGCCTCCTACACTTGATCTTATAAAATGTAAAAAAATATCATCTTCTACAAGAGGAAATACGATGCTTGTAGGTGTATCAGTCTCTTGTAAATGTTGATATCCCAGGTGTATAAAATGTTTGATTGAGGAATAAATTTAATGATCGCATAAAGGGGTATTAAACTGGGCAAATTTTCCGTCGATCTTCAGTCAAACCACGATTTCTGCTAGCGTGGTACTCATTTGTTTCTTGTTATTGCTGCTGCTGATGATGATGATGGTAGTAATACCGTCGTCCTTCGGTGAAATCTACCGTAGCTTTGGAAGATCGTGGACACGTCAGAAAACCACGGAAATAGGAGAACCACGCCAGCGGAAATTGTGGTTTGACTGAAGATCCACGGAAAATTTGCCCAGTGTAATAGCCCGAAAAAAAAAAAAGAATGTCGGCCACTCTTGTGCTTCCGCGTGAAGATCCAGCACCGCGGCTTACATGAAAATCCTCCACCACACTCACCCTCTTGAAGGCTGGCGACCCCTTGTAGTTGGGATAAGAAATTATTACTCCGGAAAAGTGGAACGTATCTCTAAGCCTGACGCTGAAAACATAATGGTAAATATTTGATTCTTGCGCGGTTATTAGGTTCGGTAAATGTGTATCTGATGAGTCCAGTGGCTGAGTGTGTACATGTTGACCCTGATACATAAATGTGTCTGATAATAGTAACATCCGAGTATATTTCTTTGTTTCGGTTCATTGCAATAGCTAATAAAGGTGTTTCCGGTAACCGATAATTCAGTTAATTTGTTATTTCGCAATCTTCACCTCAGCACCTTGAGGGAGCAGCGCCATTGCGGGCTTTTTTGTTTCCGTTTTTTTCCCTCTTAGCGCTGTCGACCTGCCTCCATTTCTTAATTAAAAATCCACCTGAATGCGTGTTTGCTTATAATGATACCCAAGGGACTGTCCGATAATTGTTATTCTGGACCATATTCATGACTCCCGGGAATATGAATACCAATGCTAGCTAATATACATTATACACATCTGTATGCTACCATTGTGAAGTGGTTAGCATACTTAATTACGAATCCGTCGGCCTGGGTTCGAATCCCAGCCCGGGCAATCAGCGTGCAGTCCACCCGCCTGTTCCGCCTCCCTTTCTGGATGACCAAATAAATGGGTGCCTGGGGAAACTTGGGGAAGTTGAACTGTGGGAACCTGCCCTGTGTCGCGGGTATTAGGTTCTCACCCACCACAGGCTCAAGGGCCGAGGTGCTGGAGATGAGTTCCGCAATACTGTGTGGGAAGGATTGTTGATCTCTCTCTCTCTCTCTCTCTCTCTCTCTCTCTCTCTCTCTCTCTCTCTCTCTCTCTCTCTCTCTCTCTCTCTCTCTCTCTCTCTCTCTCAACACACACACACACACTCACACACACTTTATAAGAAGAAAGGCATGAAAAATGAAGATACACTCATTCGGAAATCAGACACAAGTGCATTGTCCACAACGGTGTGAATTGTATGAACTTTTATATATAGTTACTTTCTTAGCGAGCCACTCAGGAATTAAGAAAGCACATTGAAGGAGCAGCTACAAACACCTTCGGAAACCAGGGTAAGGAGTGCCTAGTGGTTGATAGTGGAAACTAACTTCACCTCGGCTGTGGGTGGTTTGTTACAAGTTTTTCCTCGGCTGGGCTCACTACTAAGGCATATACTAACATTAACTAGTAGAACAAGCACCCATTTGTGAAGACCCAGCGTTGGATTCATCATTCACAAGTGTAGTGTTTTCCCTTAGGCTTTAGCAAAAAACCTGCCTCTGTTCAGCAAAACCTAAACCAGTTGAACCTGTGCTGCCAAGGTTTAGGCAATACTGCTTTTTTTTCTTAATATTTTAACGGCATCCATAACTTTTTTTCTGTAGTGATTTTTTTTTGTGTGTTCTCAGAAACCCACTCAACAGGCGTCCCATTTTCATTTCTTTGTTTTCTTTTTCTTCATATTTTTCTTAATTTATTGTGTTGCGAAGTAGTACTTGTTATTTATTATTGTCTTTTCTAATTTTGTGTTGAATTTGCTGTAATACATAGTAAACCCTTGCATTTTTCTCCTTATTCTGTTCAGATATATATATATATATATATATATATATATATATATATATATATATATATATATATATATATATATATATATATATATATATATATATATATATATATATATATATATATATATATATATATATATATATATATATATATATATAAGTATCGGATGGCCGATAACCCGATTTTGTTATCAGCGATAAAGTATCGCAATAACTTATCGCGATAACGCCCAGCTATGTTAATATCTACGAACGTATCCACCCAGCCACCTACCCACCTTGTTACCTATCTGCCTACCTACCTACCTGTTTTCCCACGTTGGACGTACAACATTGGGAGGCTTTCTTGATGGGGCTTGCTAGTCGGCCCCATCTCGTGATGGCGTAGACCAGTGTTATATAGTGGCGCCATCTTGCTACTTACTGCACCTGCCAATATCTACCGTTGTCCATTTATACCTATCTAATGTTTCTCTTATTATTACCTGTCTTTTTGCTACGCCAGAACGCTATCATTAGTGCTTGACATGTTTGAAGTCCGTGCGGGAGTGTTGTGGCTGTGTGTTGCTGTGTGTTGTGCTATCTCTCTCTCGTGTGTTTGTGTGTGTGTGTGTGTGTGTGTGTGTGTCATCCAGGTAAGGCCCCAGGTGAAACAGGTAGCTAATTACGAGTTACACCTGTTCCCCCATCTCCCCCCTCCCCTCTTCCGTGCCTCAGGTATACGTGTTGCATGATTTCCTGCAGTTTAGGGAAGAACCGAGGAAGAGGAGGATGGGGCGGTGAGGGAATGATTGGAGTCGGTGTGATGTGTGTGTGTGTGTGTGTGTGCTTATTGGATTGGTTCTTGCGTGTCCGTGTGATAATTGTATATAATAAGCATTGCCCAATCCGGGTGGGCCTTGCTTTAATCAGAGAGAGAGAGAGAGAGAGAGAGAGAGAGAGAGAGAGAGAGAGAGAGAGAGAGAGAGGACAAGTTTTTTTTGAGAGTTTCAAGCAGGTTTTCTTTTTATTTCTATTTATCCTTTGTCTTAGGGCAGGTCAGTGTTTGTGTGTGTGTGTGTGTGTGTGTGTGTGTGTGTGTGTGTGTGTGTGTGTGTGTGTGTGTGTGTGTGTGTGTGTGTGTGTGTGTGTGTGTGTGTGTGTGTGTGTGTGTGTGTGTGTGTGTGTGTGTGTCTTGTTTATGGCCAATTTACGCATTTTCCCCTTTACATGTGTTTTGTTTACCTGGATTAGTATTTGCATGTATATAGGTGTATGTTTGTATATATGTATGTATGTATGTATGTATGTATGTATTTATGTATGCGTGCTTGCACACGCTGTCCGTTGATGCATGTTAAACACATTAAAGCAAAAAAATGCAAAAGTACCATGAACAATTAGGAGACAGGGATTACACTTCTGATGGCTAGGCGCAGAAATGGTAATGACGGGCGAGTGGAGCGCAGGCATTCATGACCAACATTAACCCAACGTGATCAATGCAACTGGCTGCTCCCCCACCCGGAGACCGGTCCGGCGTGTGGTTAGGTATTCGTGTGTATGAGCTGCTCGAGGTGTGGGCGGGTGCTGAGGGAAAGAGGGGGGGTAGGATGGGGGCGGCAAAGTAAATGAAGAGGGTAGGTGATGTGTGTGTGTGTGTGTGTGTGTGTGTGTGTGTGTTTGATAATAAATATAATTGTAATAAATTGTATACTTATCCCTTAGACTAAAATCTGACAAATGTCAAACAAGTAATAAAGTAAAAATTAGGTGTGTGGGCTCTAGTAGACCTGACGTTTGGTGTAGGGGGGAGGGGGGTGATGGGGGGGGGGGGCGATGGGGGACAGAGTAACTCAGAGTGCATGTTTCGCCAAGTAAGGGCTGTCTGTGGTCGGGGAGACTGATCCGCCTGTCGTATTTTATCAGATGACAAGCTTCACTTGGCGGGGTGTCGCTAGGGCACTCAGGGTACCCGGCATAGCACGCTGGTGGGATGCGAGCAGGTGAGATAAAGAGGGGAGGCGAGGAGGTGCCTGCGTAGCTCGGAGAGGGTGGATATAACCTGCTTGGGAGGTTCCTGTCTGGCTTAGTGGAGGGTGGTGTGCAGTGGTTGCCTGAGTGACGAGGCCGGCGTTGTTTCACGGTCACTGGAACGCCCATATTCCAGCATTAGGGGGGAGGGGGGGGGGACAATGGTTGGCGACTTTAGGTCCATTCCATTAAACGTTTCGGGCTCTCATTACGACTGTTTCCCAAGGCCACGGAGAAGATTAACCGGGTTTTCATGGTAGGTATTTTTTTTTTTTACAACTAAATAAACAGATCAAGGGCAACAAAAAAAGGTGTAAAAAAAAAAAAAAAAAAAGCCCGCTAATCGCCGTTCCCGTTTAAGATGTATAAGCCGCCTAGAACTATCACCGAGGTCACAAAACAGTCCATGAAAATCCCAGCAACTTTTCCGAGTCTTTTCCTGTTAAAATATACGGGCTCTAGGGTCATATTCTTAAACATCGGCGCCCAGACACGCATATTTGACAAGGCTTTCGTAGGAGGTTTGGGCATTTTCAGTGGTAGTTTTATGACTGGTGGTAGATTGACATTCTTCTGTTACATGAACCTAAAAGAACACTCATTAGAACCTGACTGATTTCCTTTTCGGCCTTTGAAAAGATTGGAGACGTGAGGGGCGGAGGCGTCTGAGAATACCGCCCTCAACATCCCGGCCCCCGCGGTGTGTCGGCGGTGTGTTGCCGGGGGTGACGCGCGGGCCGTAGCTCACAAACTAACCACGCATTCCTCTTCTAATTTTCTTGTGTATTACCTGGCAAAAAATTATCCTCGTAGACTTATTCGAACCTGACCTAACCCAACCCAACCACACCTTAACTAACCTGACTTAAACAGGGCTGAGTGCTGCTTGAGGTACAGAGGGACCAGGTAGCTTCACGCGGGTAGGATGCTGGGTTAATTTTTTATTACAGTAAAGACATGCTGCAGGGTGGGTGGGCTCAAACTATTCTCTCTACGCGAACCCGCGTCCTCCTGGACGATGCGTTGGCTCGCTGGCCATTCACCTACCGCCTTTCCCTATATGTTTTCTATCTCTACCATGGAGGTAGAATTCTACCTATATGATCTCCACCATGACCCTCATGGGGTCATCATGACCCTCCACCTCCGCGGGCTTGAGGTGCTGCAGCTGCCTGGTTTACCTCATCTTGGGCGGGCCGGCGCGTCCTGCCCCTTGGTGTGTCGGCGGGTGTGTTGCTGGGCGTGGCGACGCCGCACACCGTCATTGCCTTGCTTGAGCTCACTGACACAATGAACACATCTGTCTGTCAGGCATACCCTTACTAGATCACACAAACAAGGTTCTCCAAAATTGTGGGTGTGGGAAAGGGTGGGGTGGGGTAACAGGCTGACCGTTGATGTTGCGCAGCGCCATGAACACTCCCGGTGAGAGCATCTCATTATCCGATCTCCGGCTACTGAAAGGACCTTCACACAACAACCCTGTCCACCTACCTCAAGGGGAACAGTAACCGATTTTTGTCAGCGGAAATATCTTTCGGCCTAAGCGGGGCTCGAGCCTCAGCCTGCCAGATCGCCTGTGTGTGTGTGTGTGTGTGTGTGTGTATGAGAGAGAGAGAGAGAGAGAGAGAGAGAGAGAGAGAGAGAGAGAGAGAGAGAGAGAGAGAGAGAGAGAGAGAGAGAGAGAGAGAGAGAGAAGCACTTTATCATCCATTACTCGTAGTTTCCCATTATGTAAACACTTCCAAGACACAACAAACATTAAATTAAAACTAAACGTTGGTCGCGAGGTGATTCAGGAACTTTATTATCGATGAAAACCTGTCTGGGAAATTATTATACCCAACGAGGGGGAGAGAGAGAGAGAGAGAGAGAGAGAGAGAGAGAGAGAGAGATGACATTAGCTATGAAGTATAAAATATTTAATGCTAATACTGTTACCACTACCACCATCACTACCACTACTACTACTACTACTACTACTACTACTACTGCCATATCTACTTACACAACTACTACAATTAAACCCTGACCATCACCACTAATGAGTTCACAGACACTTTTACTACTTTCCCCTAGACAGACAAGGCAACAAGACTGGTAATAAAGCTACATAATAAAAAACACACTTACTATTAAAATCCGGGACGGTAGCTGGGTCGGGCGTGTTGTGAACAAGGGCAAGGAAAAAATGATTCACCAACACCAACTGAGAGGCAACCATAGTGCCTCGTCCACCTCCTCCACCTCCTCCTCCACTTCCCTCTCGCTCCTCCCTCCTGTCACCACCTCCTCCCTGCCGCTCCACCTCCACCATACTCCCCAGCACCCCTCACCCACATCCCCTGCTCCACCCTGCCCACCCCTGCACCTTGTTCCTTGGGTGGAGGTGTGGGTGGAGTGGGTGCTGATGGGTGTGGGTGTTTGTGGGTGGATCAGAGTTTGGGTGTGTGGGAATGGGTGTGGATGGGTGTATTGTGTGGACTATACTGCCTGAGGTTTGTGGATGTCTGTTAAAGAGTGGATGAAGGTGATATATAGTAGTTAACTTTACTAGGTGGATATGGATGTGGAAGGATGGTGAGTGGAGTCTAGTTACAGTGGAGTGTGTGTGTGTGTGTGTGTGTGTGTGTGTGTGTGTGTGTGTGTGTGTGAGTTTGAGTGGATGGATGTGTTAATGTGTGGGTGTGTGGATGGGTGGATGTTGTGTGTATATGGTTCCTAGTGGATGATTTGTGGGTGTGGGTGTGAATGATAAACTAATACAGGTAATGTGGATAAGTGGAATGCTTGTGGTGATGTGAGTGGTGTAGATTGCAATTCCTCAAGTGGAGTGGAATGTATAGGTTCTGATTCCCTTATGTGTGGATTATGTGGAATCTGAATGCCTTTACTGTGCTAAGTGTGGATTGTAGGTGTTATGTATATGTTCTGATCGTCTATAATGTGGGTTTAGGTGACTGTGGAGGACTACAGTGATGTGGATGTTATGAGGTGGATGAGAGGTGGTGAAGGTGGAGCTCAGGTTGGACAGGTGGATGCTAAGTGGATGAGAAAAGTCCGTGGAGTTTTCTTTGACTATTACTTTATTTTTTTGGGGGTGGTTTCGGTTTTTCACTTTTATTTTTTCTTTGCTCTACTTTCTTTTTTTAATCTTTTCTTGTGATTTTTTTGTTTTCGTGTTTTCTTGCTCTTTTCATTTATTTTCTGGCACGTTTTTTACCTTTTTTTCTCTTTACCGCCACTTTTTATTTTTTTTGCCTTTCTTTCCTCAGTTTTTTTGTTTTGATTTCTTATTTTCCTGTTTTATTTTCAGCCATTTTTGTCTTCGTTTTCTTCTTTACAGTCACATTTAATTTTTTTTGTTGGACTCGTTTCTCAGCTTTTCGTTTTAATCTTTTTTGTATGTTTTCTTATTTTTTCATCTGTTATTGTCTGTCATGTTTTCCCTTCGTTTTCTTCTTTTACAGGCACTTTCAGAATGACTGCAAATGGACCGCTTTTACTGTGTGGTTTCGTATTTTTTTTTAGCATCACTCAGTCGTCCATTTTCGACAACCACCCCAGTTCGGCGCCGTGCAACCTTGAACGTCTCGGGTCCATGAGTTTTGTTGTTAGTCTGTCAGTCATTCATTCTTCCCTTTCTTTCACTGTTTGGCGTTTCTTCTGTTTCATTTGGTCACGTATCCACACACTGCTTCAATGTTTCCTTTTCCTTTCTCACGTATGTTTATGTTTCCTGAGTTTTTTTTTTTGTACCTTTTCTACGTTGTTTCTGTTAGCTTTATTTCTTTTCGTCTTTGCTTTTTCTTTTCCCTTTTTCCTTGACTTGTTTTTATTTTCTTTCTCACACATCAAAGTCAGTGTGAGATTGATTTTTCGTTTCCCTTTTTTCCTTACTTTTTTTTCCCTTCCATGACTTTCTTCTGTTCTTGTTTCTTATATGTTACACATCAAAGTCAGTGTGAGGGTTGACTTTCACCATATTTTCCACCGCCTTTCTGTCTGTGGTTTAGTTTGCCTTAAAAAGTGTTGGGGGAACCGATTAGAGCATGGGTTGGCTTCACCTTTTTTCGTGATTGAAGTTTTTCGTTTCATGTTTTTTTTGGGGGGCCTGTCGAAGGTGTGTTGAAAGTTTTGGTTTTGATTTTTTTTTTTCTCTCTCTCTCTCTCTCTCTCTCTCTCTCTCTCTCTCTCTCTCTCTCTCTCTCTCTCTCTCTCTCTCTCTCTCTCTCTCTCTCTCTCTCTCTCTCTCTCTCACACACACACACACACACACACACACACACACACACACACAATGCGGTCGCGCCTCACATATGACCTGTGTGGGTATCAACCGACTCCAAGCTGAACAACTGCCCACGTGGCATTGCGACGGTTGTCTGTGTTCCGCTGCCTTAGGGGACACAGTGGTTGACACGCCTGCCGTCGCCTCAGTGACACCACCTCCAGACATGGCGGCCACATTACCCAGCCTCAAAGCAAGTAAAGGCGTTCTGCAACATGTTCCACGCGGCCAGCGACACCGCGTGGCCTCCGACCTGGCCAGCGCTATCACAGGCCACGGCAGCCCTTGAGCAGCGCACGCCAACATCATGGTGGCGCCTTTTCTCATACGCCTACCATAGTCCCCTGGCATGCACCTCTACCCCTGCGACACCGACACATGAACAACGGAGAGCTCAGAGAACATCCGGATCCACTGAAACCGACACCGATGCAGCCCTGGCAAGACGCATCACCAGAAAGTGCGCCGACGGTGATATACGGGCTGCCCTTCGACTCCTCACCACCTCAGATAGCGTCGCTCCCCCCAGTGACGAGCCACCACCCCAGCTATCCGACACAGACCCTGGCCACCTCGAGGTGTCTAAAGAAGACGTGCTGGCTGCCAGCCACGCCTTCTGCCCAGGCTCAGCTGCCGGCCTAGACGGCATCCGGCCCATGCATTTACGGCAACTTGTGGCCAAAAACACAGCTGAAGCAGGACAAAGGCTTCTGTGGGCACTCACCGATCTCTGCAATGCTGCCCTAGCAGGAAACATACCTGAACCCGCAAGGCAAGCCTTCAGTGCCAACCTCACTGCCTTAAAGAAAAAGGATGGCGGTCTGCGGCCCATTGCAGTTGGTACAATCTATCGTCCTTTAGCCAGCAAACTCCTCTCCAAACGTTTGTCTTCTGCCCTATCACCTGACCTATGTCCTACCCAGCTAGGTGTGGGAACGCGCCTGGGCTGCGAGGCGGCTGTTCATGCGGTGCGAGAGTTTGCCGACACACACGCTCAGCACACTGGCGCCGTCATCATCAAGCTGGACGTCGCCAACGCCTTCAACACGGTACACAGGTCTGCAGTACTGCGTGAAGTGATCAGACGTTTTCCCATGGCAGCGCCATTGGTGACTCAAGCATATTCTCAGCCGTCACCCCTCCATTTTGGAGCAACCTGCATTTTGTCCTGCCGCGGGGTGCAGCAAGGCGACCCCTTGGGCCCGTTAGTATTCGCCCTGGCGGTGGACCCTGTTATACAGTCTCTTGGCTTTCCACTTGACGTCTGGTACCTCGATGATGGCGCGCTCGCTGGACCTGCAGACACAGTTGCGGCCGATCTGCAGGGAATACTTCCAGCCTTCCGTGCCATTGGGTTGGAGGTCAACCAGCAGAAGTGTGAGATTACTCACCTCGGACCCCGGAGAGACAACACTAGTATCGGCATTATCGGCGACGATGCCCCAAGCACCAGCAATGACAACGTTGGAGGTCTCAGCACCTTTGACGCTTTTTTAAACAGAGCCCGCTGTACACCCATTAATAGCCTCTCTCTTCTCGGAGCCACCAGTCACCCGGACTGCGGTGATGGACGCCGCCCCGACGGCATCACGATTTACCCTTTCAGGCAGGGCAAGATGCTAGCGTGGGATGCCACCTGTGTAAACACCTGCAGCAGCACCCGCCTCATTGACTGCGCTGCCACAGCAGGTGCTGCCGCATGCTCCGCCGAGTCCCGGAAACGGCAGCGCTGCGCCGACCTCGGCCAGCGTTATAACTTCAGGTTATGGTTGAGCGCCACGGTCATCGGCGTTCCGGCAGGGGCCGATGAATTGCACTGCGAATAATTTAACCAGTTGTTCCCATCGTAACTCCCTTCTGGATGGAGGGACACGTACACACACACACACACACTTTACAGCACATTCCGCAACACACGCGTCACTAATTCCCCGCCATCAATGGACGCCAATATTTACATCACACACCGCCCCACCTTCCCCGCCACGCCACGCTACCCCGCAACACTTAAACCACCATAACACAACACAAAACACCACAACACATCGCAACACCACCACCACTACAACAACAATGCCACACCACTACGCGAACACCACTCCGTACGTCACCCACAACACACAACCACGATAATTCTACTACATATCACCAAAAAACACTCTTACAGCCTCGGATCAAGCAATTCCACATCAAAACTTAACCCGTATCACCACTCCCACCACTAAACAACATCCATCCCTACGCCGCTCCACACCACCACCACCACCACACTGCGCTCACCACCACACTCCACCACCGTCGCCGACATACTGCTATACGCCACAACCTCTCCACCTGTCCACCACCTCCTCCTCCTCCTCCTCCTCCTCCAACTCCTCCTCCTCCTCCTCCTCCTCCTCTATTTCTTTGTTGTAAATGGCAACATTGATTTCTTTCTTGCTTCATAATCTTAATTTTATAACCGTCCCTGTCCGTTACTTACTACTACTACTACTACTACTTCTGCTGCTCATGCTGCTTCTACTACTACTACTACTACTACTACTACTACTACTACTACTACTACTACTACTACTACTACTACTACTACTACTACTACTACTACTACTACTACTACTACTACTACTACTACTACTATTACTACTGATGCTCATGCTGCTTCTACTACTACTACTACTACTACTGCTACTTCTACTACTACTTTTACTACTATTTTTACTCCTACTGCTATTACTCCTACTCCTCCTCCTCCTCCTCCTACTACTACTACTACTACTACTACTACTACTACTACTACCACTTCTACCACCTTTACTGCTACCGTCGAAAATCATTATTGACGTTTATTCACCGTTCCCGGAGAGTCATTGGATAATAAATAGCCAGTGTTCTATTTATATCCCTCGACTAAAGATATACGAGAACAGAACACGTATAGGGAAGTACATAAGAGATATACTACTACTACTACTACTACTGCTACTACTACAGCTACTACTACTACTACTACTACTGTGCGGACGAAGTGAAGTAAAGTCACGTATTAAAAGTAGAAGAGAGAGAGAGAGAGAGAGAGAGAGAGATCATAACCTGTTCTGAATATTAGGTAAAGTATTTTAATGCTATAAAAGTTCTGTGACGTTAGAAGTAAATGGAGTGAATAGAGGAAGACCTTAAAAGAAGAATCATGATAAAGGAAGAAGAAAAAAAAAACATAAATAAAAGGAAAAGTAATGAGGCAAACATAGGAGGAGGAGGAGGAGGAGGAGGAGGAATACATAGGAATACATAGGAAGAACAGACACCAGAAGACCTATCGGTCTATGGCGAAGGTGTCTGTTTACTACCGCTACTACTAGTAATCTACGTGTGGTAGGACAGGACAGAATAGATGAAGGCTTCTCCCCACCCACCTCTCCCTCCGGCAACGTGCCGGCAGGAAATAGTCAGAAGAGAACACCATGTACCTTTAAGGAAGAAAGGGACATGGAAATTTTACAGTAAAGAGAGAAATAAGAGGAAATTACTACCCTTAACTTACACTACTGGTAACCTAAGTTGTGGGGGAATATGACTTCATTACATAAGAACATAAGAACATAGAAACACAGGGAGGCTGGAAGAGGCCGAGTGACCTACACAGGGCAGCCCCAGAATCCCCCCTAATACTCATGATGGGTGAGGTGTAGTTTCAGGGGCACAGGTGGAGGAGGAGGAGGAGGAGGAGATGGTTATTTAATTTCTTCTGTACGTATTTTCTCTCTCTCTCTCTCTCTCTCTCTCTCTCTCTCTCTCTCTCTCTCTCTCTCTCTCTCTCTCTCTCTCTCTCTCTCTCTCTCTCTCTCTCTCTCCTGTGCTTGATTTGCATCTTGTCCGCATATTTTTTTTATCGTGTGTGTGTGTGTGTGTGTGTGTGTGTGTGTGTGCGCGCGCAGGTGTGGCTGGGTTACCTGTCCGTCTAGTTGTCTCCTTGTTTACCTCTCCCGGACGTGGTCATTTTTTTCTACCTGCTTCTGTTTGCCATTTAGTGTTTTTTCACAATTTAATTCACATGTTTTATTCAGTACTTTCATATTTGTGCTCCCTCATTTGTTTAGTTTTTTTTTTTCCATCATCTATCTTAGCGTTATCTGTTTGGGTCTATCTTTTTTTGTCTTGTTCCTCGTTACTATAATTTTGGTGGCGGTTTATTTTAAGATTTACGTTGAAGAGTTTGATTTTAAGATCGTTGCTACTCTATAAGGAATTGCAGCTACAACAACAACAAAAACAGCATCAAATCAGTAACCATTTCAACGAAAACAATGGCGTTCTTTTATGATACTACTACTACTACTACTACTACTACTACTACTACTACTACTGCCACTGCTACAACTACTACTTAATATTTTACTACTACTACTACTACTACTACTACTACTACTTTTTATATATTCCATCTACTCTTAATCTGCTTTATTCTTTTTTTCTTATTTCTTGTTTTTTCCTTTCTTATTTCTTTATTTTCCTATTGTGTTGTTAGTCAGTCCTTGCCTTATTCTCTGCTCTATTTGTCATACTAATTCGTCGTATTTTTATTAGCTGACGTCAGACTTTATTCTTGTTCGTTTTTTTTTTCTTTTTGTTAAGACTGCTTTATATTTCTTGCATTGTGTCCATCTCCTTTTTATTCTCTTGCTTACGTATCTGCTTGATTTTTTTCGCTTGCTTTGTCCGGTTATATATTTTTTTTACGCCTGTCTGTGTGTATCCCGTCTGTTACTTTCGTCTGTTAAGTCTTCATCTTGTTCTGTTTGTTTGTCTCTACGTGTGGAAGTCTTAACTCTCCTAACGCATTGACAAAACAAAGCAAAAGCAATATAATGTCCCTAGTCTTAATGTACTGCCTTCTTAATAATCCATTCACAACCTTTAATTAGCAGGAGCTGGGAAAAGAAAAGAACACACACACACACACACACACACACACACACACACACACACACACACACACACACACACACACACACCAGTAATGATAGCCTTCTCCTCCCCCTTCTACCTATCCTTCTCCTCCATCACACACACACACACACACACACACACACACACACACACACACACACACACACACACACACACGTTTCGTCAATCCTTCCAGTGGGCGGAGAGAACGAGCCAAGATAATGTGTTCTTCGTGTGCTAGGAAGAGGGAAGGGAAGAGGGAGAAGGAAGAAGGAAGGAAGGGGAGGTAGAGAGGAAGACAAGGTGTAGACAGACAGATAGATATGTTGTTTCTATACAGGCGGACAGACACACGCAGACAGACAGATAGATGTGCTGAGAAAACAAATTCACAGACAGAGATACATACAAATCAAGGAGATAAATATAGACACAGAATATACAGTCAGTGAGATACGAAACAGACACAAACAGACAGACATACGAAGCGAGAGAATATATGGACAGACAGTAATTAGAAAGGTAAACGGATGGATAGACAGGCGGAGAGATACACAAAAAGACAGTTAAAAAAGACAGACAGACAGATAGACAGCAACACGGAGAGGACACGCTTGCAGGCCCCTCCCTCTCCTTATATAAACCTCCTCCCTTCTCTCCCTCCTCTCCCTCCCTCTCTTCTCCCTTTCCTCTCCCTCCTCTCCTCCTCTCTTCTCCCTTTCCTCCTCTCCTCCTCTCTCCTCTCCCTCCCTCTCTTCTCCCTTTCCTCTCCTCTACCTCCACATCTACCTCCCTTCTCTCCCTCCTCTCCCTCCCTCTCTTCTCCCTTTCCTCTCCTCTACCTCCACATCTACCTCCCTTCTCTCCCTCCTCTCCCTCCCTCTCTTCTCCCTTTCCTCTCCTCTACCTCCACATCTACCTCCCTTCTCTCCCTCCTCTTCCTCTCTCTCTTCTGTCCCTTTCCTCTCCTCGTTTTTTTTTTTTTTTTTGTTTTTTTTACAACAGGAGACAGCTCAAGGGCACAAAAGCCCGCTACTCGCTGCTCCTAAAAAGAATCAAAAGAGGTGGCCGAAAGAGAGGTCAATTTCGGGAGGAGAGGTGTCCTGATACCCTTCTCTGGAAAGAGTTCAAGTCGTAGGGAGGAGGAAATACAGATGAAGGAAGATTGTTCCAAAGTTTACCAGCGTAAGGGATGAAAGAGTGAAGATGTTGGTTAACTCTTGCATAAGGGGTTTGGACAGTATAGGGATGAGCATGAGTAGAAAGTCGTGTGCAGCGGGGCTGCGGGAGGGGGGGAGGCATGCAGTTAGCAAGTTCAGAAGAGCAGTCAGCGTGGAAATATCGATAGAAGATAGAAAGAGAGGCAACATCGCGGCGGAATTTAAGAGGTAGAAGACTATCAGTAGGAGGAGGAGAGCTGATGAGACGAAGAGCCTCAGACTCCACTCTGTCCAGAAGAGCTGTATGAGTGGAGCCCCCCCACACGTGAGATGCATACTCTATACGAGGGCGGACAAGGTCCCTGTATATGGATAGCAACTGCGCGGGGGAGAAGAACTGGCGGAGACGATACAGAACGCCCAACCTCGAGGAAGCTGATTTGGCGAGAGAGGAGATGTGAAGTTTCCAGTTGAGATTGTGAGATAAGGATACACCGAGGATGTTTACTGTTGAAGATGGTGATAGCTGAGTGTTGTCGAAGAATAGGGGATAGGTATTTGGAAGATTGTGTCGAGTTGATAGGTAGAGAAATTGTGTTTTTGAGGCATTGAAGGACAAGATTTCTTCTGCCCCAATCGGAAATGATAGCAAGGTCTGAGGTTAAGCGTTCTGCAGCCTCCAGTCTGGAGTCGTGTACTTCCTGTTGTGATGGTCTTTTATTGAAAGAAGTTGAATAATGCAGAGTGGAGTCGTCGGCGTATGAGTGGACAGGACAGTTTGTTATGGAAAGAAGATCATTGATGAATAACAGGAAGAGAGTGGGTGATAGGACAGAGCCCTGTGGAACACCACTGTTGATAGGTTTAGGGGAAGAACAGTGACCGTCTACCATCGCAGAGATAGAGTGTCCGGAAAGGAAACTGGAGATAAAGGAACAGAGAGAGGGATAGAATCCGAAAGAGGGCAGTTTAGAAAGCAAAGACTTGTGCCAGACTCTATCGAAGGCTTTCGATATGTCTAGCGCAACAGAGAAAGTTTCACCGAAACAGCTAAGAGAGGATGACCAAGAGTCAGTTAAGAGAACAAGAAGATCGCCAGTAGAACGCCCCTTGCGGAACCCATACTGGCGATCAGATAGAAGGTTAGAAGTGGAAAGGTGCTTTTGAATCTTCCGGTTAAGGATTGATTCAAAGGCTTTAGATAGACAGGAAAGTAAAGCTATAGGGCGGTAGTTTGAGGGATTGGAACGGTCACCCTTCTTAGGCACAGGCTGTACAAAGGCATATTTCCAGCAGGAAGGAAAGATAGATGTTGATAGGCAGAGACGAAAGAGTTTGACCAGGCAGGGTGTCAGCACGGAAGTACAGTTTTTAAGGACAATAGGAGGCACTCCATCAGGTCCATAAGCCTTCTGAGAGTTGAGGCCAGAGAGGGCATAGAAAACATCATTTGGAAGAATTTTAATAACAGGCATAAAGGAGTCAGAGAGGGGATGAGTAGGAGGAATATGCCCAGAATCGTCCAGGGTGGAGTTCTTACAGAAAGTTTGAGCGAAGAGTTCAGCCTTAGAGACAGATGAGACGGCAGTGCTGCCGTCAGGGTTAAGGAGAGGAGGGAAAGAGGAAGAAGTGAAATTGGAGGAGATATTCTTGGCTAGATGCCAGAAGTTACGAGAAGAATTAGAAGAAGCAAGGTGTTGACATTTTCTATTGATAAAAGAAGTTTTGGTAAGTCGGAGAATAGATTTGGCACGATTCGGGGTTGAAATGTAAAGGTCATAGTTAGCGGGAGTTCGAAGGCTCTGGAACCTTTTGTGAGCTGCCTCTCTATCTTTAATAGCACGAGAACAAGCATGATTAAACCAAGGCTTTTTAGCATGAGGAGTAGAGAAAGAACGTGGAATGTATGCCTCCATTCCAGAGACAATCACCTCTGTGATGCGCTGAGCACACACAGAGGGGTCTCTCTCCTGGAAGCAGTAATCATTCCACGGGAAATCGGAAAAGTACATCCTCAGGTCGTCCCACCGAGCTGAAGCAAAATGCCAGAAGCATCTACCTCCACATCTACCTCCCTTCTCTCCCTCCTTTCCCTCCCTCTCTTCTCTCCCTTTCCTCTCCTCTATCTCCACATCTACCTCCCTTCTCTCCCTCCTTTCTCTCCCTCTCTTCTCCCTTTTCTCTGCTCTACCTCCACATCTACATCCCTTCTCTCCCTCTCTTCTCCCTTTCTTCTCCTCTACCTCCACATCTACCTTCTCTTTCTCCCTCCTTTCCTTCCCTCTCTTCTCCCTTTCCTCTCCTCTACCTCCACATCTACCTCATTCCCTTCAGTCTTCAGTCCTTGACCTTTTCCCCATTACCCTATTTATCTTCTCCTCCCTTATTTCCTTTTCTTCCCTTTCTCACCTTTTACTCCCTTCTTTTCCCCCTCTCTTTTTTCATCTCTTCACTACACTTTCCTCTCCATTCTTTTCTGCTTTCATTCTCCTTTTCCTTTATCTTTCCTTTCGTCTTTGTCTCCTTCTTTCTTCATCCTAGGTTCTTTTTCTTTTATGACTAGTTTTGTTTATATATCATTTATAACACACACACACACACACACACACACACACACACACACACACACACACACACTACAAAAACTACACCTTCCTTCTCCTCCTCCTCCTCCTCCTCCTCCTCTTCCTATTCTTCCTTCTTTCCCCCCAAAAAAAAATAAGATACAAAGGAATAATGCTATGCTTCGTTAGTGATTACATCTCTCTCTCTCTCTCTCTCTCTCTCTCTCTCTCTCTCTCTCTCTCTCTCTCTCTCTCTCTCTCTCACTCAGATAGCTGTCAGCCCCTCCTAAACTGGCTTGAAGGTGTCAATTAACGACCTTTTACCTTTACGTATGTATGTCAGGTGTGTGTGTGTGTGTGTGTGTGTGTGTGTTCGTCGTAACTCAAGATAACATTATATATATTTTTTTCCGTGTCTGTCTTCGTCTCTTATCGGTGTATGGATGTGCGTCGTGGTTCCATTATTTTCTTTGTGTGTTAATGTTTTTTTTTCTAGTCGCGTTCGTTTTAAAGTTCTTGTTGTGCGTTGGAGTTATCTGGTGCGTGGACAGTCCCCTAAATCGTGTAGCTACGTGTGTGTGTGTGTGTGTGTGTGTGTGTGTGTGTGTGTATGTGTGTTACGGTAAGACAGGCATAGCTACAACTTTTACTATTATCACAACAACAACAACAACTACTACTACTACTACTACTACTACTACTACTACTACAACTTTCTTTCCTCCTCTTACTACTCCAGCCAGTTTCGTAACCCATGTCCTTGCTATTTATTTTTTATCACGGACAGGTAAGTTTTTCACCGTACCTGTAGAAATCACCATAGATACTCACAGGTGTGTTTTGGGGAGGGAGGGGAAGAGGAATGGGAAGGAGACAGAGGGAGAGAAGGGGAGGGAGAGGGTGGGGATGGTGGGAGAGCCAGAGAGGGAAGGGGAAGGAGAGAGTGGAAGAGGATGGGGAAGAAGAGGAAGGAGGGGAGGGATGGGGAGGGGGAAGGGGTGACTGACATCTCTACCTTGATCTTATCCAGGTACACACACACACACACACACACACACACACACACACACACACACACACACACACACACACACACACACGTCTTCAAGAGAGAGAGAGAGAGAGAGAGAGAGAGAGAGAGAGAGAGAGAGAGAGAGAGAGAGAGAGAGAGAGAGAGAGAGAGAGAGAATCACCATCAAAATTTTAAATCCAGTACCTGAGCTCCGTAGATTACCTCACCACCACCACCCCAACCACCACCACCACCACCACCACCACCAACCCTTCCGCAATAAGCCCCTAAAAGGAACTAACATAAAAAAGCGCATAACACTCCCCAAATTATCTCCCCACCACACTCCTCCTCCTCCTCCTCCACCTCTTCCTCCTCCCTCCCCACCTCTCAATGCTTCCCCTTCCTTTCTGCTTTTTTTTCCTTGCACTTTTCTTTTTACTCCTACACACCGCCATTTTTTCTCTTCCCTTCCTTCCCCTTTCCTTCCCATCCTCCTTCTCCTTCTCATTTTCTTCCCCATTCGTTGTTTTCTACCTTATTACCGTCTTTTCACCTTCTCTCTCTTCCAACCTTCTCTCCTCCACCTCCCCACTCACCTCTCTTCCCCACAGTCCCTACGTTTCTTCCTTCCTTGTCTTCCCCAGCACTTCTTCCTCTCTTCTCTTTTCTCCCCTCCCCACCTCTTCCCCTTCTGTCTTTCCAATCGTTGCTTTTTCCTAGCCACCCTCGCCTAGTCCGTAGCATCTTCCTCATCCACTCTTAATCCTCTTCTTCTTACCTGTTTCTCACCTCTCTTCCCAGTCCTCCTTTCCCCGGCCATCTTCTATTCCTCGCGTTCTATATTCTCCCCTCTCTTCCTCACGTTCGTCTCCACCGGCAGATGTACCCGAAGAACTTCAGCAATGTCAACCACTCCAAGTTTTTTGAGCTACAGTCTAACTTAAAGAACTAGAAACAACGGTCTACATATTCAAGCGAGGCGGTGTAATACAGTTTCCTCTCAGAAAGAGTCATCCGCCATTGGAATAATCTTCCTTCAAAAGTAGTAAATGCGAATACCGTCAACTCTTTTAAAAATCGAATCGACCGTCATTTCATTGCGACAGGAGTAAATTAAATACCGAAGTGCTTTCATCTGCTATGTTGGCACCAAGTGACTGTCGAGCAGATTAAATCACCAGAGCGGGCAACCTCGTAATGAGCCTGCATTTCCATATTTCCATGTTTCCTCTCCCACCCAGTTGCTCATCCTCTTGTCCCCATAAGGTCCTACTTTTCTTTTCACTGCTACAATAATATTAACAACAAACACGACTGCTATCACTACTGTTACTACTATTTACACTTACTCCACCGTAGTCATATTCTCCCCTCCCTTCCTCCCCTTTTATTCCCCACATCCTCATTCTCTGCCTCACTTTGCTCACATCCCTCCTTTTGCATCTCATTCCTCCTCTGTTCGCCCCTCTTCCTTTTTTTTTTTTGCCTACTACGTCGGTCGGCTTTCATGATGGACACTATTGGTCGGCTCCAGCCACTATTTCATTTTTATACATTTTTTATAGTTCGCCCTATAGCGCTGGTAGGCTCATACTGCCCCCCGGAGCACCACTTGAGCCTCTTTAGAGATATTATTTAGAGTCCGGGTTGATAGGCGGCCTTCAGGACAGCATGTGGGTAGTGTGAGGCTGCTCGACGATGCCTGAACATTGCCAGCTTGTAGTGGCCAGTGGGACTTGAACCCGGGCCCTCCAGGACACCGCTCCCGCACTCTGACCACCCAGCCACCGCCTCCCCAGTCCTCCACAAATAGTCCTGTACCCTTTTACTAACTCACCGGCTTCCCATTAGGCTGCTGTTTAAGTACAATTGTTTTTACATAGTTACGATACAGCGGTTTCACGTATACGTTGATGTACATTGTTTACTTATGGGTCTCGAGTGCAAGTCCTTGTTAATGATTCATCACACACAACATACGAGTATCTGCAATGTTATAATTCTTGGTTGACACTGACACCGCGCACGTCTGCTTCATCGTGTCGGTGGTCCACACACTGTGATTATGATGCATTAGGCCACACCTCTGCCGTGTCCCGGGCCGCCTCGCCGCTGGTTGCCGCTCAGCGCGTTCACTGCACCTCTGCTCCACTGGGCTTGATTATATCTCGACTACATAAGCTCATGGGCCAAGTACCAGTGCAAGGTAAATTCATCACCCCGAGTCTGATCTGCTGATTTATGTCCTGCTTCCCTTCCCCTTCCTTCCCTCCCTTCTCATCCCTTCGGGTACTTTTTCTTAAGCACTTCGGCGCCCTAGCACAAACATTTGACAAGGCTTTCCTAGGAGTTGTGGGCACTTTTTTGCCAAGCTTTATGTCCCTGGTGATAGTTTGACAAGGTTTCTGTACCGTGAACCTAGATGGGAGGCATGATAACCCGAATAACCTTCTTTTTGGCCTTTGGAAATAGTTTTTGTGTGAGGCGAAATTGTCTGAGAATGCTGAACTTAGAATGCTCCCTGTCCTTACCAACTCCTTATTCCTCCCACTCCCTCACTCCTTCCCAAGTTTTCCTCATCCTCTCTTCTTTGCATTCTTATCAAAGCATCAATAACCTCCCCCTTCCCTCTCCAGTTCATCTCCATCGCGCCATCCTTCCCTCTTGCCTCAGTCAGCCTTCTACACGCGTCCCCAGTCTTCCCCTCACCTCCTCAGCCGTCCTCATGCCTCCCTTCTCCTCCCCGGAAAGTCCGTCAATCCCAAGAGTTAGTTTAGTCAGGGAGGATGAAAATATGACCTTTTCCTGTGTCCTGGGAACACAAACTGACAGCCTCATGCATATGCGCGCTCACACACACACACACAAACACACACACACACACACACACACACACATTTAGACAAGTGCGGAATATGTTAGTGGATAGGAAGGATTAAAAGTATGAATAGATGATCAAGAACGTTCTCCACGAGCTGAGAGAGAGAGAGAGAGAGAGAGAGAGAGAGAGAGAGAGAGAGAGAGAGAGAGAGAGAGAGAGAGAGAGAGAGAGAGAGAGAGAAACATTTACATATTCAGACCACGCTGACGCTTTCGGTCCAGACTTGGTGGCCTGTCATTAAGCGGCCGAAATGGCGGCAGAGTTTGTAAACTAATCAGCGGTGCTGCACTGGCCCACACCACTGATGGCGCGAGTTATTTCATTCTCGCGCTACAACGTTGGTGAAGAAAATATTAATGTAGTCGAATTTATTTGTGTCCACTTAGGTTTTGTGCGATTGTTTCTCGATCGAGACGTGTCGTCTATCATAAACAACTCGGTTTCATTCACATTCGTAAAGTCATCAAGTATTTTGAAACATGCCATCAGTTGCACACGAAGGTGACGTTTCTCAAGACAGAACTTCGCGTAGTGGGCAAACCAGAACCTGACCAGAACTCCACTGCCTCTTCCAAGTGAGGTTGACTTAATGGATTGTATAACGGCAGGATTACATCACTATTCTTGAACGAGATGTTTCTATTAATAAAAGACAACATTATGTCGCTTTGTTTGCTGCGTCAATGCATCCCTGTGAGAATTTGAAGTTAACGCTATTTTGACGCCCAGGTCCTTGACACACTGTACGCTTTTGAGCATCACAACGCGCCCATCATGGTCGGACCTCGTATTTTTGATCCAGCTTGAAGAACCTGGCACTTGTGTATGTCAAAGGGCATCTCCCATCCATCAAACCAGGCTGAGAGAGAGAGAGAGAGAGAGAGAGAGAGAGAGAGAGAGAGACGGATTCAGTGTAATAAATATTTATCTCCAATATTTATATCAACCTCATTGCCGTCATATCTCTCTCTCTCTCTCTCTCTTCGGTAGTAGAAGGAAAGATAATCGTATCACATCCTGGTTGGTCGTATAGGGCGCCAATTTACAGGTGTGTGTGTGTGTGTGTGTGTGTGTGTGTGTGTGTGTGTGTGTGTGTGTGTGTGTGTGTGTGTGTGTGTGAATTAATGAAAGAAATAATGATAAAGTTTTGTAAGCAACCAAAAAGTCTGGGATAACAAATATGCAAATGATGGATAGAATGATTAGTATTTACTCGTGTGTAAGAGTGTGTGCGTGTGTGTGTGTGTGTGTGTGAGAGAGAGAGAGAGAGAGAGAGAGAGAGAGAGAGAGAGAGAGAGAGAGAGAGAGAGAGTGTGCGTGCGTGCTAGCGGGCATCGAAAACCGCATTCAAATTTATCGTCTTCTCAAATCTTGCTTAAACAAATATTATACAGGAGTGATTTATTGACGTAATTTGCAATGTATCACCAACGTCTGCCTGCTTGCAATACATTAGGAGGAGGAGGAAAAGGAGGAGGAGGAGGAGGAGGAGGAGGAGGAGGAGGAGGAGGAGGAGATGATGATGATGATATATGAGGAGGAGGAGAAGCAGGAGGAGTAGTGGACAGAAGATAAGTAACAAAAGCAGAAGCAGGAGGAGGAGGAGGAGGAGGCCATGTAGAAGTAGATTGTAGTAGGTTGTAGAAGCAGGTTGAGAAAAAAAAAAGGAGGAGGAGAACAAGTAGGAGGAGCAGAAGCAATAGAAGGAAAAGGAGGAGGAGGCGGAGGAGGATAGGAAGAAGGAGGAAGAGGAAGAAGAAGAAAAAAAAAGGAGTAAGAAGAGGAAGAGGAGAAGGAGCAGGAGTAGGAGGAAGAGAAGAAGGAAGTAGAAAAAGAAGAGGAGGAGGAAGAGGAGGAAAAAAGAAAAGAAAAAGAAGATAGAAAAAGAAGAGGCTGTAAGGAGAAGAAATCACCTGTCGTTAATCATTTTTTGCTTGCCTCACCTGGTGCCCTTGAACAGGTGACCGGGAAACAAACGGGCGTGAGAAAGACAATAACGAATAGCGTGAGGGTATGGCTCCCCTACTATCATATCAAGAGAAGATGGCGCCACTATAAACACTTGCCTGCGCCATGACGGGGTGGGGCCGAACACCATCCAGGCCCCTCAAGCAAGCCTACCGGTGGTGTTATAGGCGTAGACGTAAAAAAAAAAAAAAAAAAAAAAAATATGGCCATCATCTATACTCTCTTTTATAGCAGTGGTTAGCGGACTTTTTTCTCATATTTATTTTGCCCTTGAGCTGAACTGTACAAAAAATATAAAAATGTTAGAATGCGTGCAGCTGAGGATGACAGATGATGCTCGGGTTGAGGAACTTGCCATGTAAGGATAAATTTGTATTATCTGGAAAGGCGAAGGATGCGAGGTGACTTGGTTTATATATGTGCGTGTGGATGAGGGGCTTCGAGGAGGGTGAATTTAATGAGGTTGTGTCACAAAGAGGAGGGTACACGAAGCAGTGAGTTTGAGTTTGGTAAGTTCTGATGCGAGGAGACGATTGAACTTTATAAATGAATGAATGGATTTGATAAGGGTGATATGAATAAGGTTTTAGTGGTAGGAGAGGGAACGCTTTGTAATGGGTTTAAGTAAGATAAATTCTGATGCGAGGAGACGATTGAACTTTATAAATGAATGAATGGTTTTGATAAGGGTGATATCAATAAGGTTTTAGTGGTAGGAGAGGGAACGCTTTGTAATGGGTTTGAGTAAGGTAAATTTTAATGCGAGGAGAATTGATTGAACTTTATAAACAGTTGAAAGGCTTTAATTAGGGCGATATCAATAATGTTTAGTAGTAGGAGGAGAACGCTTTGTAATGGGTTTAAGTAAGATAAATTATGATGCGAGGAGACGATTAAAATAAATGAATGAATGGGTTTGATAAGATATCAGTAAAGACATAGGCAAGAACTTTGTAATGGGTTTAAGTGATATCAATAGGTTTTAGTGGTAGGAGAGGGAACGCTTTGTAATGGGTTTGAGTAAGGTAAATTTTAATGCGAGGAGAATTGATTGAACTTTATAAACAGTTGAAAGGCTTTAATTAGGGCGATATCAATAATGAGAAAAAAAACATTAAATACACATTCCTCATCCTTACTCCATCCCTTCCTCCATTCCTTCCTCCATTACAGGAGCAGCGAGTAGCGGGCTTTTTTTTTTTTTTTTATTGTTGTTTCCTTTTTTGTGTGCCCTTGTGCTGTCTCCTTTGCTGTAAAAAAAAAATAATAATAATAAATTCCCCCCAGCGATGAATCCTCCTCACCTGTCTCACACCTGCCTCCACCATCCTTCCTCTTATTCATTTATTCCTCTCCCCTGTTTTATTCTTTTTTTTTATGTACCTCCATCATATTGTATTTTTTCCTCTCCTCCGTCTTCGCTCTCCCGTGAATTATTTTCCTCATCCTTCTGTCAGCTGTCCTTCAACCATCCCTCATACTCACTTCTTTTTTGCCTTCCTTTTCATTTCTTCTGATTTTTTCCTCCTGTGTTTTGGTTTGTTTCGTTTTTCATATTTTCTCGTTCTTCCCAGCCGTCTTTTCGATCACCATTATCTTCTCTCTCTTCGCTTTTCCTCTCTATCTTATCTCGTTGCTTATTATCGCCATTTTTTCCGCCTTTTCTCTCTGTTTTCTTGTTTGTTTCTTTCTCCTTCCCCTCCTCGTTTCTTAATTATCTTGTGTATTTTGTTTTCATGATTTCTTACGCCTCTTCATCAACCATTTATATAATTTTCTCTTTATTTTTTTCCCTCCTTCGTCGGTCTTTAATTATCATATGTAATTTATTTAACAAACTTGCATATATCTTTCAATTGATTTGCATTTATATATTCTTTGCTTCCTCACCTTCATTTTCTTTTTATCTCGCTTATTTATTTTTCTCAGTTTCTTCCAACTTTCCTTCTTATTTATATTTTTTTTTTATCATCATTTCTTTCACGTCGTTTTTACAGTTATCAATCCTCTCTGCTATTATAATTTCTCTACATTTCCTTATTTTTTTTTTATCTGTGTCTCTTCCATCTATGCCTCCGAATTCCTTGTGTTCTTATGTTTTTATTTATTTTTGTTTACTTCGCCCTTATCTTCCACTTTTTATCTTTTTCTTTTATTTTATATTCATTCGGGTCCTTCTTATCTCCCATTTTAATGCCATTATTTTTCTTTTTTCGTCTTTATTCCCTGACTATTTTTTCTTCCTCTTTCCTCTCTTCCTTTATTTATTTATTTTTTTACGTCTCAGCCTTTAGCGCCGGTATGCTTTCTTCAAGGACCTAGCTGGTGGTCGGCTCAAGCCCGTCATGGCGCAGGCATTTTTTTTTATAGTGGCGCCATTTATGCTTGGCTCATGCTGCCCCCCGCAACTCATTTTTGATTCACTTGGACGGTTTCTTCTAGAGTCCGGGTTGATGGGTGGTCTTCAGGACAGCATGTGTTGAGTCCTGGACCACTCGGCGGTGACTGAAAAATTCAAAGTGGTAGCGTGGGGATTCGAATATACGTTGTCCATGGCGTGATGAGTGATGGCCCAGCACGCTAACTACTCAGCCACCTTTCATTTGTCTTTCCTCTCATATTTATTTCTCAGCCCAGTCCCTCCTCTCCTTCATTCGTTCTTTTTCCCCATCCGTGTGTGTGTGTGTGTGTGTGTGTGTGTGTCCGTCCTGCTGTGCATCTCAGCAAGAAATGGTCAACGTAAACCGCTTTTGGGGATGTTTGTGGGTGAGTGACTGCTATTATTTTCGTATCTCCTCCTCCTCCTCCTCCTCCTCCTCCTCTTCCTCTTCTGCCATTACTCCCACACTCCTTCACAATTCCTTGCACTTACCAGGTAAACTTTTGCCTCTTCCTCCTCCTCCTCCTCCTCCTCCCTCGCTTTACGTATGTTTGCAGTTTGAACACGATCATGTCTGTCTATCGGTCTGTCTGTCTGCGGTGTGTGAAATTATATAAATTCCGCTTCAGCAAGGACACGGGCAGGAACTGGTTTGCTAATAGAGCGGTGGATGAGAGGAACAGGCTCGGCGGTCATTTGGGAGTGCTAATACGATAGATACTTATAAAAAATGGTCAGATTAAGCAAGAGATAAGGAGGATAGGTCGTGTTAGTTGTACAGGAGCTGTCCAGTGTAGGTTTGAGAGAGAGAGAGAGAGAGAGAGAGAGAGAGAGAGAGAGAGAGAGAGAGAGAGAGAGAGAGAGAGGTTAATATTTAAACAAGAAAATGATTGAATACCTTCGTACGTGTTGAATACACACACACACACACACACACACACACGGATGGAGATAAAGAAAAATAAAAAGAATGAAGGACAGGTGGGACTGGGCTAAGAAGGAAATGTTAAAGGAAAGAACAATGAAAGGAAAGGAAGACAACGCAGGATATAAGATAAAAAGGAAGAAAGAGTAAGAAAAAAAAGCTATGGAATAATGAAGAAAAAAGAAAAATTATGACATTAAAATGGGAGATAAAAAGGACGGGAATGAACATGAAGTAATGGCAGACATCATTTACTTAATGCGGACATTTTTCTCATCATTGTTTTCTTTGTTTTGCCCTTGAGCTGTTTCCTTTAATGTAAAAAAATAATAATGATCTCTCTCTCTCTCTCTCTCTCTCTCTCTCTCTCTCTCTCTCTCTCTCTCCCAGGCTACATGTTGAGAGAGAGAGAGAGAGAGAGAGAGAGAGAGAGAGAGAGAGAGAGAGAGAGAGAGAGAGAGAGAGAGAGAGAGACGTGGCTGACCTTTTGCAATACGTTAAGAGAGAGAAGCAAGAAGTGAATACGTGTTGCCTTTTTTATCTCCCTTTCATATTTTCTTTTTTCTTATCTCGACCGTTGGGAAGGAGGAGGTGATGTAACAAGAGGAAAAAAGCCAGTGGTTATTTTTTTCTAATATATTCTGTACTTTTTTAATTCTACCGTTTAGGTGAAGCATTATTTGTCCACTCTGCTTCCCTCAGCTCCTCCCCCTCTGTCGTTGTTCTTGGGTTGCCGTTGGTGGTGACATTTCCCTCCCGTAATGGTGATAGGATATTTTCAAAGTTAAAATAAAATGGTGTTAAGGTTTATAAGTTGCTTAGGGGTTAGTTGTGGATAAGTAGTATTTGGTCGTATGCAAGAACATGCTCGTCGCGTTGATTTTACTCTGAAATAACAAAAGACATTGCAGTGTGTGGAGGCGGGGAGTAAAACGCTCCTGAAACTCTGAGACCTGCGGAGCGGATTTGTGCTGTTTTATTATTTCGTGTGCGTGCGTGCGTGGGTGCGTGCGTGCGAGTGTGCACACGGATTGCTCCTTAATTAAGTAGGGTTCATAGAACACTGCGGTAATCATATCAATCCCAAGCTCTTGAGCTGAGGCCAGCCCCGCCCCTCCGTCACGAAGGCCTGCTGGTGCGGAGTGCCCCGCGCCACCCACGGTGCGGCCCGGGGCTGAGCGCCGCCGCTGCTCGACAGCCGTGCTGACCGCTACGAAAGGAATGGTTGTGTTCACTCGAATGTTTAGTCTACACACTGTATGTAAAAATAATTTAGTGTTAATAAAGCTGGTGGACGGACGCAGACGTTGTCTGGGCGCGGCCAGTGACCTGCGCTAAGAAAGAACACGCTCGCCACAACACGGCCCCCGGCGGGTGGACGCCGCGTTAGAAATGTATCGTTATTGTTACTATCACTGTTATTATTATTATTATTATTATTATTATTATTATTATTATTATTAGGTGTAGTAGTAGTAGTAGTAGTAGTAGTATACGGTATACTCAGAATGCCGAAAGCGTGGGGTACCGCGCCTCCTTCAAGGAGGAGAGAGCAGTCTCCCACGGGACGGGCGGAGACGGGCATGAACACGCACTCGATGCCCAGTGGTAAAGTTTCCAAAGGGAAGGGAAGCACCGCACCTCACCTCACAGTAATGAACAGACTTCCGAGACTGGAATCTATTCGAAAGCGTTTTTTAGAGATTTCTCACCCGTTTCTAAAGAGTTACAAAAGAAATCATGTGCCACAGGAAACGCTGAGGCGCCAGCTAATATTACCGTCCCCGTCACACACAAACAGGAAGCCGCTGTATACATTCTAAAAAGCTACTGGAAATATATTAACATACCCCCGATCTCCTCTGCACCCCCGCCATGCACCGCACCGCCCCACCACCAGACAATCACGGCCTGAGATCAAATCCTCACTCAGGACTACTGGGCGGCACGCGTTGACCAGTACCAGTAGCAGCAGTAGTAGTAATAGTAGTAGTAGTAGTGGTAGTAGTAGTGGTAGTGTTGATAGTGATAGTAGGTAGTAGTAGAAGTAATGGTGGGGGCAATAGTACAGGTTTAGTAGTACAACAATAGTCATTTCAGTGATAGTGTTGATAGCGATGATAGTAAAATTAGTATAAGTAATGATGGAAATGATAATAGCCAAAGTATCGAGATGGGCCTAATCCTGGGTATCAGTGGCGGCGGCAAGAGCAGGACGGGACGCGGGGCTGGCAACAATGCTTCCCGGCGCTGCGTAATAACGGTAATATTAGTGATCAGCGGTGATACACGGCGGGCAGCGGGACCACCTAGGCATTAGCTTCACTGTGCGCCACATAAACCCCGCCCAACGCTTAGCCTGAGACCCGATGCTGAAAGACAGAGAGGAAGGAGAGTAAACGTGTGGAGGAAACTAGAATAGGAGTGTTGTTCTGTAGAAATATGTGAACCTTCCCCAAACCATCCAGCCATGAACCCAACACACCGCTTACCAAGACCAAAAGGAAGAAGGATGAAGAGAAGAGGAAGGAGTATAAGCGTGAATGAAACTAAAATAGGAGTGTTGTTCTGAAGAAGGATGAGCTGAAGAGGGAGAAGTATAGACGTGAGGGAAACTAAGATACGAGTGTTGCTCTTTAGAAGTTTGAAGACCTTCCCCAAACCCAACACAACGCCTGACTTGAGACCTGGCGCTGAAAGACAGAAGAGGAAGAAAGATGTGGACGTTAAGGAAACTAAAATGGGAATGTTGTTCTGTAGAAGGAGGAAGAGAAAGAAGGATAAACAAAGAGGAAGAGGAAGAAGGATACACAAAAGGGGAAGAAGGATAAACAGAAAAGGAAGATGGATAAACAAAAGAGAAAGAAGGATAAACAGAAAAGGAAGAAGGATAGAGAGAAGAGGAAAAGATCAAACAGAAGAGGAAGCAGGATAAAAAAAAAAGAGGGAGAAGGATAAACGTGAAGGAAACTAAAATAGGAATATTGCTCTCGAGAAGTATTCAGGCCCTCCACAAACCATTCATTAAGAAACCTTATTGTAGGCTTGAAGGTTAACTCAGGTCGCTGCTTCGAGATAAAGACGAAGAAAGATAAATACCGTGAATTAAAATGCGAATGTTGCTCTCTGGAAGTGTTCAAAGCTTTCCGAAACTCTCCATTCATGATCCTAATTTTTGTAGACGCCTCTTCACCCGAATTTGACCTCTCTTCTGGCCTCTCGTTATGTTTTCTAATATCGTAGCGGCGCCTGGCTTGTTTTCCCCCCCTTGAGCTGCCTCCCTTGCTGTAAAAAAAAGGCTTGATGGTAAACTCAGACAGCTGCCGCGACATTAAAACGAAAGACAAAAACACTGTGGAGGGAACTACGAATACTGCACTTAAGGCGTATTCAGACTTTCCCAAAACTATCCAAAACTATCCCAAAACTATCAAAACTAATCTTTCGGCCACTCCTCTAACTCTTTATAGGGGCAGTGAGTAGAGTTTTTTTTTTTTTTCACTTTGTTACCTTTTTTATGCCCTTGAACTGACCCCTCTGCTGTAAAAATAAAAAAAAAATAAAAAAAAATCCTCTCCTTAACCTTATAATAGACCACTTTAAGGGAAACTCAATCCGTTGCCTCATATAGACGAAGAGAGATAAAATCGTGATGGAAAATTTGATCGTTGTTACTCTTGAGAAGTATTGAAGAAGGTTGAAGCTTGCACAAACTGCCCTCTCATTAACCTGTTTGTAATCCACTCGAAGGTAAGGTCAGTCCATTCCTACATAATAAAGACGAAAAATGATACAGTCGTGATGGAAATATTATTGTTATTCTCGTGAAGTATTTAGATCATATGAGGTTGTACAAGTTATCCCCTCATTGACTATTCTTATAAACTTGAAGGTAATCTCAGTCCGTTCCTACATAATAAAGACGGAAAAGGATACAGTCCGGATGGAAATATTATTGTTATTCTTGAGAAGTATTTAGATCATATGAGGTTGTACAAGTTATCCCCTCATTGACTATTCTTATAAACTTGAAGGTAATCTCAGTCCGTTCCTACTTAATAAAGACCAAACATGATACAGTCGGGATGGAAATATTATTGTCATTCTCCTGGAGTATTGAAATCATATGAGGTTGTACAAATTCTTCCCTTATTAACCTGTTTGTAATCCTCTTGAAGGTAAAGTCAATCCGCAGTGACAGACAGACGAAGAAAGAGAAACAACGCGAAGGAAGAAGTACTTAGATCGTAGGAGCCTGGCTAAACCGCCCCCGCATTATCTAATTATGCACCACTTGAAGAGACAGGCGGTCCGTTGCTGCAAGAGAAAGATAAAGAGAAGTACTGTGAAGGAAGATATGAATGTTAGCTGGCTATTTTTCCTTAGCGGGCTTTTTTTGAAGCGGGCTTTTTTTCTACACTTATTATTTTTTTTTACAGTAAAGGAAACAGTTCAAGGGCAAAAAAAGGAAACAATAATGAAAAAAAAGGCCCGCTACTCACTGCTCCTACGAAAGAGTCAAGAGGAGTGGCCGAAAGATAGGTCAGAGGAGGGAGGAGGTGCCCTTGAGCTGCTTCCATTCCTGTAAAAAAAAAATCCCTCTTTAGAAGTATCCAGAGAGTATAGGATATTACCCAAACCATCCAGCCATGAACCTTCTCTCGCCCGACACAAAGCTCTGACTCAACACCCGCTGCTGCAATTTAAATGATAGGAAAACAGCCGTGAAAGAAAATGTGAATGCTGCTCTCATGAAGTACTCAGAAGATAAGAGCTCGTCCCAATGCCTACCTATTATTACCCTGCTTGTAGGCCTATTAAAGCTCAACTCTAAACCAGCCGCTGCGATGTTGAAAGGAAGGTAAATCAGATTATGACGGTAGATAATAACGTTGCTCTTTGGAAGCCTTCAGAGGGTTGGAGCTTGCCTGAGCCATCCACTCATTAAGTTTATTGAAGACCACTTAAAGATAACTAAATCCGCTGCTACGAGATAGAAGACGAAGGTATAAACTGCAAAGGGCACCATCAATCTTGCTCCTGTATAGCACGAAACTTAACCCACGTACGAACTTAACCCACGTACGAACTTAACCCACGTACGAACTTAACCCACGTACGAACTTAACCCACGTACGAACTTAACTCACGTACGAACTTAACCCACGTACGAACTTAACCCACGTACGAACTTAACCCACGTACGAACTTAACCCACGTACGAACTTAACCCACGTACGAACTTAACCCACGTACGAACTTAACCCACGTACGAACTTAACCCACGTACGAACTTAACCCACGTACGAACTTAACCCACGTACGAACTTAACCCACGTACGAACTTAACCCACGTACGAACTTAACTCACGTACGAACTTAACCCACGCACGAACTTAACCCACGTACGAACTTAACCCACGTACAAACTTAACCCACGCTCCGCCCATTAGCCTTATTATAGGTCACCACTGCCTGCTTGAGTAAAAAAAAAAAAAAAAAATTGTAAACTATAGGCGAATTTTAATGCGGTGGTCAAGTGGTCAGCGCAAGGGCGTGGTGAACCCGAGGACTTAGGTTCGAGTCCCACCGATGCAGGTTAACAATTTTCAACCATCGCCGAGTGGTGGAAGATTACCCACATGCTGCGCAGATCTTCAGTCAACCCTAACTTCAGCGACTTCGTTCAAGAGGAGCACCGGTGGGCAACATGGGCCAAGCACGAGTCATGCATCACGGCAGCCACCATAAATATAATTCGCCCGCGCCATTAAAGTCTGGGGCTGTCCCCTCAAGAGAGCCTACCGGCGCTTCAGGCAGCACTGAAAAAAAAATCCAAAGCAGGCGCTAGAGACAAAATAATATATAAATAAAGGTATATTAATGTGTCTGAAAGTTCAAATAATGAGATGGAGAATGGTTGAAATGTAATATAAATGTTTCTAATCTTAAGAATAATCCATACACTACTGTTGTCTTTAATAAAAACCAAACTGGTATAAAATGCAGAGAATATAAATGATCTGAAGAAATGGTGATCAGTTGAAAATAGCAACCGACACATCGAGGAAATACCGAATATGTAGTTTCTCTTACAAGTTAGTCTAAATAATTATATTCCTGTGTGATTAAAGGAAAATGTAAATACGGCAAAAAATAACATTCAGGCGGTTAACAATAAATCGAACGTAGAATCAGAGGGTAGAAGAGAGAGAATTCACCCATAGAAAAGAGGAGACAACTCAAATGTAAAAACACACAAACAAAAAAATCATTAGAATCAGCTTTGAGAGAGAGAGCGAAGTATGAGAATCTTAAGAAAACACTTGAAATATATGTAGGAGTCCAGAGAGGGGAAAGAAAGAGGAAAATATAAATGAAATAAAACAAAGCCATAACCATTAGTAAGACCCTCAATGGAAAATAAAACAAACGAAGGTCGGGGCGCTGCTTCGATGACGGCCCATTCATCTTTTGTTTCCTTCTTGCGGAGGTGAAGGGTTATCTTAATTGGCAGGTGTGTGTCTGTGTGTGTGTGTGTGTGTGTGTGTGTGTGTGTGTGTGTGTGTGTGTGTGTGTGTGTGTGTGTGTGTTACCTCTGGCGGTGCATTGATACACACACACACACACACACACACACACACACACACACACACACACACACACACACACACTCACCTCTGCCAAGGTTAAGGGGGCAAAACAGCCGTCACAAGGTCGCCTCTCCTCCACCTTTACTTCCACCGTCACCGCCACCGTCACCATCACCCTTACCGTCACCCTTACCGTCACCCTTACCGTCACCCTCACAGCTATATATTTCACCTCCGCCCTCACCCTCACCCTCGCCCTCACAACTACTTCCACCCTCACACACCTTGGGGTCTGCGGACGGCTGAGTGAATGGCGTCGCTCAGTGCTGCTTGCCGCTACTCTCTGCGCTCCATTTTCAGCCACTGGCGTCGGACTCAAATGCTAATGGCACTCTGGAAACACTGACACTATTTTGTTGTCGTGGCCGCGGAGCAGGACGATGTGGTCAGCTTCCACTCAGAGATTCCCAGTGCTCGGCGAGAGGAAAAACAAAACAAAACGGAACAGTAGGACACACGCCGGACGGACACTCTGAGGCGCCGCGCATTAGGGACAGCCTCTCCTTGATGAGTATGTCAAACCTCACTTCCCTTACTAATATATATATATGTGATTTCTACGGCACTGAAGTTGGTATTACTAGACACTTTCGCTTCTCACATCAGTTATTTCTAAAGGCCAAAGAGAGGGTCAGTCAGGTTCTAATGAGTGTTTCTTTAGGTTCACGGTACAGAAAAAGGTTCAAACTACCACCAGGGTCATAAAACTACTCCTGGAAATGCCCACAACCACTGCGAAAGCCTTGTCAAATTATGTGTTCTTGGGCGGCGAAATGTCTAATAATACAACCCTGAAAATCTTGAACCCCTGCGTGGCGGTGATTACGGGAGCATGACGAGTCGCCTCCGAGTTGCACGGGTTGGCGGGTCCAGTGTTTTCCTGCCTCAGGGCCAGGAGAGTGGGGGAGGGCCGCCGGGACACTCTCCGTCCATTAGCACTGAATGCGGATGTTCCGGATTGTGTGAGGCGCCGTGGATGAGGACCAACCCCCATGGCCCCCGCTCCTGCCGTTTTCCCTCAGGCATGCTCGGTGCAGGATACCACTCACTCCATTTTTCCCCGGGAACAGTGGTTGTTAACCTCATCACTAGTGAGCGCTGCGTTGGAGGTACCCTAGGGCTTCGTTAGTATTGTGTGGGAATAATAACGACCTCAACATTACTGATGCAACAAGCCGCGTGTGTCGCATATAAGATGTTGAATTCCCCACCCACGGTCAGCACACTTTGAACCTTATCTTGTTCGAGGCGACTGCAAGGTACCTCCCCAGCCCCAGCCTTAGCAACTTTTTGGGGCCGCAAGAATTACGCTTTTGTTCTCTGGCTCCCTTCCTCCGCCATCTCTCTTCAGTGTAACGCGGCCCACAATACCTTTCGCTCCACATCTGCCTTGGCGACCCTGCGGCTTGGTGGCTGCCGGGCTAACCCTTTGTTGAGGTTCTGACAGTGAACGATGTCGCAGAGAAGTGGAATAACTACCCCGCCACCGTCACCCAGACTTATCACCACATATTCCCCGCCGTGCAAGACTACACATACCAACCCAGCAGTTCTCCCCCGGATGTCTTCGAGGATTAATGCACCTAATGCGGCAAGGGAACCAGGACTCTCACAATGACCACCAGGGGGTTCTCCGCCATAGTCAACATTTTACAGAGATTTACATAGATATTCAGACCACATACCGTATGGTCCAGACTAGGTGGTCTGTCCTTAAACCTAGATGAAATCCTATTAAATTTGATGTCTAATACCACCAAGATTTTGCAGTTCGACTTTAGTGAATATCAAGTTGGTGTAAGTGGAGTACCAAAGCAGCAAGAGTCACCATCAGGAGCTCACCAGTGTCAAAAAGTGGTACTCGTGGACTAACCAGCTGCATGTTGTTGGGAATCGTTTGTCGGCTTAACCCATCGTTTCCACCTATCCCCCCTCCCCCCCAATGAGACAGCTGGCAAGATTAACAATTACTTCTCAGCTGTATAACAATGTCTCCCTTCTCTTGATCCAATCTCCCTCCCTGCTTGTCCTCCTTCCCCAGCTGTCCTTCCTACTATCAAAGAGTACCAAGTTGCCAGAAAAGCTTCGTTCCCTCAGATCGAATTGCCACATTACCTTTTGGACTTGCCTGTCAAAATGTATCAAGTCTTCTGATATGAACTCGCGGCCTCACTTCCATCATCAGTGCCTTCGAGTAGATGCCCAGAAGACTGGAAAGTATCCTATGTTGTCCCCTTGCCTAAAGTCATAAATCCCGCATCACTGGATGGATGAAGACCATTTGTAATCATCTTAGTCCTCAGCTTGTTATGTTAAGAATATGTTCAGCTTAGCCTATAACAGCATTCACAACAAGATTGACCCCCCAGCGCTTTGCCAACATGAAATCCTCTTCCTCCATTCACGGTCTCATCAGTCTTTTGGACTTTATATTAAATGAAAAAAATATCTAGAAATACTTATGCTGATGTTGCCTACACTGACTAACCTCGCCTCTGACTACACGCCCGTGCTAGACATCCCAGCACGGCTGTGGAGCTAGTCGGTAGAAAATCCTGTCCCCATAAACACCAGCAAGATGGAGGTCCACTTTAACACCACCACCATGGCCACCGACTCACCGCCAACTTTCAAGGTCGGCCCTTCTCCAGGTCTTAGACACTGTCAGGCCGTTCGGTACCGAGACAGCAAGGTAGGTGGGGCGACGGTGGCCAAATAATCTCAAGACTCGAGTTCAAGTCCCGCCGTTACCAGAGCTGAGTGGCCAAAGAGCACTCACATGCTGTCCAGACGACCAGAGGAACACCGGGGAGGTCACATGTACCAAAGAAGAATTTACATAATGCCTTTATTGCCCCTCCTCTGCTCCCTGCCTGGTACTCGTCCCTTAACACCACCAACTCAGCCAGCCGGAGAGCACGAGACCGCCCTCACCCAACTGCATCTCCTGCCAGCCCTGACCGACTACAGACCTCGCTGCTCGATAATCCGGAACTCTACCTCCGCGGCCCCCTCACTCCTTAAAACACGACACCGGAGTTATAGCACAGGAGAGATTGGCCGATTCATCACAGGCGCCATGTTGTTACCAAAAGAGTCGCGCAAAATTAAAATTGATGCTGATACTCTATTTTTTTTCGTGCTCTTGATACTTTTTAGAGATCCTGACGATACATAGAGCACAGAAACACTATTGGATCAGAGTCAGTTTGAATTTATCGCGGCTCTTTGGGTAACAACATTGCGATTGTGATCAGGCTGGGCAAACTCTCCTATTTTATCTCTCAGCACAAACAAAGACTAACACACACACACACACACACACACACACACACACACACACACACACGCACGCACATTCCTGATTCGCTACGTCCATTGATCATGTGCAAATTGGCATCTCATTATTAATTATATTACTATTTATCTCCCCATTTTTTCTCCTCTTCCTCCTTGTCATCATCATTATCATCCTCCCCTCCGTCCCCCTTCCCTCCTCCTCCTCCTCCTCCTCCTCCTCCTCCTCCTCCTCCTAACTATCATCCGTCACCTCCTTCTCCTCCTCATCATCAGTATCACTCGTCTCACCATCATGCTTATACTCATCATCCTGTTTTTTTTCTTTTTCTCGTATATTCCATTAACATCACCATTAACATCACCATCAACATCACCATTAACATCACCATTAACATCACCATCAACATCACCATTAACATCACCATCAACATCACCATTAACATCACCATTAACATCACCATTAACATCACCATTAACATCACCATCAACATCACCATTAACATCACCATTAACATCACCACTAATGTCACCATCAACATCACCATTAACATCACCATTAACATCACCATCACCATCAACATCACCATTAACATCACCATCAACATCACCATTAACATCACCATCAACATCACCATTTCCTTGTTTTCGTCCTCACCTTCCTCCTTCTTCGCTTCTCCTCTTCCTCCTTTTTCTCCTCTTTTTCCTCCTCCTCCCCCTCCTCTTCCTCCTCCTTCTTCATTTTCCTCCTCCTCTGCTTTTGATCCTCTTTCCTCTTTCGTCTTCCTCCTTCTCCGCCTTCGCTTTTCCTCCTTTTCCTTCTCTTCCTCCTTCTTCCTTCTTCGCTTTTGCACCGTCTCTTTCACCGCTTTCCTTCTTCCTCCTTGACTTTTGCTCCTCCTCCTCTTTTCCCCCTTCCTCCTCCTCCTCCTCCTCCTCTTTTCCCCCTTCCTCCTCCTCCTCCTCCTCCTCCTCTTTCTACCTTCTTCTTTGGTCTTGCACCTATTCCTTTCTCCCTCTTCTTCCTCCTTCGCTTTTGATCCTCCTCTTTCCTCCTCCTCCTCCTCCTCCTCCTCGTCCTCGTCGTCGTCTCCTCCATCTTTGTGCCTCCCGCCTGTCGTCGTTCATATGCAAATGGCCGCGAGTTATTTGTCATGTGGAGTTCCTCGTGATGCAGCCCGGGACGTGAGACTCATGGACAAAACAAGAATAAGTGGGAAAAAATTATACTAACACTCCCTCACCCTTTCGTCACAGGTTCAGGTCCTCTATGATGGCATCCTGTTCCCTTGTGTCCGTCTCGTGACCTTGGGAGTTATAGATGAAGGAATAAATTAAGTAAATGCTCCCTGGTCGATGGCTCAGACGTTTTGCTTCCCTCTAATAAATTAATATATGAAGTAAAGCTGTTCCGGAGTTTACCTGAAGAAGAGATGAAAGAATGATGCTGCTGCTTGACTCTTGCATAAGGGATTTGGACAGTATAGGGATGCGCCGTTTGGTCATAGGATTAGGTAACGCTTGTGTTATGTTGCTTTGCCTGCGTTTGTAGTCGCTTTAAAATAATGAATAGATGAATAAGTAAATTATAAACGAATGAATGAAGAGATAAATATAAAACCTTTAGTCACAGATTCAGAACCTTTCATGTCCACTCAGAACCTATTATGGATTAGGTAACGCTTGTGTAGTGTTGCTTTCCCTGTGTTTGTAGTCGTTTTAAAAATAATGAATAGATAAATAAATAAATAAATGAATGAATGAAGAGATAAATATAAAACCTTTAGTCACAGATTCAGAACCTTTTATGTCCACTCAGAACCTATTATTGCCACTCCTCTGTACTCTATTCAGGAGCAGTAAGTAGCGGGCTTTTTTTCTCATTATAGTTTTTTTTTTTTTTTTTCACGCCCTTGAACTGTCTCCTTTACTGTAAAAAAAAAAAATGTCGCTCCCTCCTTAGTGCCCTTAACAAACAAAAAATAAATAAATAAATAAAATAAAATAAAATAAAATAAAGATAAATAAATGAAATTATAAGAAGAGAATGTTGAATGATAAATGGAGCAGTACTTCTTCCCACGCTCTGATCACAGATTCAAATTCCCCCCAGAGAGTCGCTTCCGGCTGCTTCACTCCTCCGTGGTGAATTAAATTAACCCATGAATATGTAAATGGTTGCTTGAATATTAAACGAAACTAAACTAAACTCGCTCCCTTCATCCCTCATCCTGTCTCCTTTGTTGTAAATAAAAGAGAAAAAAAAATCCCTTGGCCGCAGGTACAAGTTCCCGTCAGGCGCATGTCTTAACAGTAAAGGACGCAGCTCAAGGGGAAACTATGAATAAAAACTAAAAGCCTGCTAGCAATGCTCCAATGAAGAATGTAGACAAGAATGATCACTTCCCTCATCGCCTTATTCCAAGCTCTCCCTTACTAAAGAAAATATAAAGGTCAGTAAAACGAAGCTTGATCCTTCATTTCTTTCCTTATCTCCGTATTTTAATCTCTCCCTTAAGAAAAAAGAATTAATTTTGGTAAAACGACACATCTCTCTTCATCACTTCCCTTATCTCCGTATTCAAGCTCTCTCTCCCTCCCCCCCGAAAAAAGTTCTCTCCTTTCTTTCTTTTTTTCCTTCTATTTCTTGCATTCATTCGTTCATTCATTTTTACTTTTTCTTGTTTTATCTATCTTTAGTTTCTTTCTTTCTTTTTTCTTTCTCTTTCTTGCATTCATTCGGTCATTCGTTTTTACTTTTTCTTGTTTTATCTCTCTTTATTTTCTCTCTTTTTTTTTTTCTTTCATTCTTTCTCTCTGTTTACCAGCTCAGAAACCACCGGCAGATCAACAAATTTTCACCTTCTTCACATTCCTCACGCTCACCGCCAATTAATACTTTTGTCATAATTAGGGGGATATTTTTACTTACAAAATTCCTCGTGCTCACTGACAATTAGTTTCTCTTTGGATAATTATAACGCCATAATTTTACTAGCTGAACATTCCACATAATCACTACGAATGAGTTTTTTCCTTACATAACTACCACGTCATTATTACAAAAGAATTCAATGTACTTCTTCCAGTTAGTTTTCTCTTTACATAATTAATCCACTATATTAACAAAACTCTACATACTTTAATTATTTTTTCTTTACCCAATTATTAATCTGCACCGTTACCAACAACATTACTCATACTACCAATTACTCTCCATCAGTCTTTTTTTCTCTTTCTCGCATGTCTTTCATTTATTCATTCATTCTTTATCTCTCCCTTTTTCCTTCCTTCTCTTTCTCTCATTCTTTCATTATTTTCCATCTCCTTTTTCCTTTCTTCCTTCTTTTTCCCTCCTTCTCTTTCTCTCATTCTTTCATCTTTTTCCATCTCCTTTTTCCTTTCTTCCTTCTTTTTCCCTCCTCTTTCTCTCATTCTTTCATCTTTTTCCATCTCCTTTTTCCTTTCTTCATTCTTTCTTTATCTCTCCCTTCTTCCTTCTTTTTCCTTCCTTCTCTTTCTCTCATTCTTTCATTATTTTCCATCTCCTTTTTCCTTTCTTCCTTCTTTTTCCCTCCTTCTCTTTCTCTCATTCTTTCATCTTTTCCATCTCCTTTTCCTTTCTTCATTCTTTCTTTATCTCTCCTTCTTCCTTCTTTTTCCTTCTCTTTCTCTCATTCTTTCATTCTTTTCCATCTCCTTTTTCCTTTCTTCATTCTTTCTTTATCTCTCCCTTCTTCCTTCTTTTTCCTTCCTTCTCTTTCTCTCATTCTTTCATTCTTTTCCATCTCCTTTTTCCTTTCTTCATTCTTTCTTTATCTCTCCCTTCTTCCTTCTTTTTCCTTCCTTCTCTTTCTCTCATTCTTTCATTCTTTCCATCTCCTTTTTCCTTTACGTTATTCTTGGCTTACTTACAGCTATTACAAACAAAAAATTCCACATATTTATTTCCATTTTTTTTTATTTGCACACTTATAAACCTACACTATAACTAACAGAAAATAATGTGTTGGATGAAGCCATTAATTAACCCGTAAAAGTAGTTCACAGAAAGCTTGTAGTGAACGGGGTCTGGCACGCTGATACTGCTGGAACTGATGCTAAGGGAAGGAGAAGGAATGGAAAGCTTGTAACATGGGTGAGAGCTTGTAATAGGGTTCCCTGTAATCTTGTCAACCTCATTCCCCTTCCGGATCCCACTGTACCCTGAAATTCATTATGTTTGCTAAGTTGTTTTTCTGTATCTCGGTCTAAACAATATTATAAAAAGGAGGAGAGACAGGCCGATATTAAGCAGTTGTTCTTGTAAGTTCACCTGGACCTCGGAGGGTAATGAGAGAGTGCAGGTGAAGGTGACTGAAAGGTGAAACTGCTTTATGTTTCTCTCTCTCTCTCTCTCTCTCTCTCTCTCTCTCTCTCTCTCTCTCTCTCTCTCTCTCTCTCTCTCTCTCTCTCTCTCTCTCTCTCTCTCTCTCTCTCTCTCTCTCTCTCTCATCTCCATTTCATTCTTTTTTCTTTCATCTTTCTCTTTTAAAATTATTCATTCTTTATTCTTCATTTCTTCTTTCTTTCCTTTCTTTCATTGTTTTTTTCTCTCGTTCCTTCTTTCGTTCTTTAGTGCTTTCTCTCATCTCTTTCATTTTCTTTTCATTCCTTCCTTTATTCATTCTCTTCATCTCTCATTCAGTCTTTCCTTCCTCCTATCTTTCTTTCAGTTATTTATTAATTTTCTTCTCTTTCTTTCTGTATTTCCTTCTTTCCTTCTTTCTTTCTTTCGCCTTCTTTGTTTCTTTGATTTTTTTCTTTTCTTTCATTTTTTCACCAATTCACTCATTATTTATTTAATTCTTTCCCTCTTTTCCTCCTATTCCTTCTTTCTTCCTTCCTTTCTTTCCTTCATTCTTCCATATTATTTTCATTCCTACAATTTTCCTTTCTCGCATCATCTTTTCGCCTGTGATCTGTCTGTCAGTGTCAAGGTGATCGCATACCTGCCTTGCTATCAATGTAAGGTGATTTTTCGTCCCTTGGAATGAGAAACGCAGTGATTTATTGCAGGCATTAAATTCCTGACACTGTGATAAATAAGGAACTCGTAGGTTGTCTTGTTTTATTGTCGGTATTATAAGACAATTTTACTTCTCACATCAGCTATTTCTAAAGGTCAAAGAGGGGATCAATCGGGTTTTAACGAGTGTTTGTGTAGGTTCATGGTACAGGAGAAGGGTCAAACTACCACCAGGGTCATAAAACTACTCCTGGAAATACCCCAAACTCCTACGAAAGCCTTGTCAAATATGTGTTCTTGGGCGGCGAAATGTCTACGACCCTATGTCTTTTGTTCCCCAGAGGTAGTGGTGGTACGCGGAATGGGGTGTGTTGCGGGGTGGGGAGTGTGTGTGTGTGTGTGTGTGTCGTAATTTGCATAATGAGATGTTGCAGGTGTTGGGGTAATTCTCTCTCTCTCTCTCTCTCTCTCTCTCTCTCTCTCTCTCTCTCTCTCTCTCTCTCTCTCTCTCTCTCTCTCTCTCTCTCTCTCTCTCTCTCTCTCTCTCTCTCTCTCTCTCTCTCTCTCTCTCTCTCTGTACATTTAATAATTTTATGTAACATTTAAGTGACCAGTAATCTTGAAATTGATCTTCTTTACTCTCCTCTTCCTCCTTCTCTTCTCCTCTCCTCTCCTCTGCTCTCCTCTTCTCCTCCTCTTCGTCCTAGTCCTCCTCCTTTCCTCTCCTCGTCCCTTGTATTATCTATTCTCTTGTGTGTTCTCTTCTCTCCTTTATTCCTGTATTCTCATATCTTCTCCTATTCTCTCCTTTACACATCTTCCTATCTTTTTGTTTTCTTTTCTTTCATCTTCTTTGTTCTTGTCTCGTTTCCTCTTCCCTTCCCTCCTACTTTTTTGTCCCCTCCTCCTTTCCTAATCACCGTTTTTTTTCTTTCCATTCCTCCTCTCCTCTCCCTTTCTTCCTATTCCTATCCTTTCCTCTCTTATTCCTCTCCTCCTCCTCCTCCTCCTCTTCTTTCTTTTCTCCTCTCCCTTACTCCATAGCCCTTCCTTTTCCTCTTTTCTTCCTCCTCTGTCTCCTCCTCCTCCTCCTCAAGCACCCATAATTCTGGACTTGAAAACTGAAACTGAACTGCAAAGGAAACTGAATGACCTTTCCCTCGTGTGCCCCATGTCCACCTGCCCCGCGCGGTGTTCTGTTAATCAAGGGACGGCAGGTGAAGGGGACCCGGGGACGATAGCATCAGGTAATGGGACGGCGTGTGTTTGGTGTGATGGGACGAGTTGAAGGAGCGGGAAGTGGGAGTGGAGAGGGAGGGGAGAGGAGGAGGACTGGAGGGGGGAGTGGTAATGGTGCAGGAGACCAGGGAGGCAAAGGCGCCTTAGCTCTAGTTAGACCTCATCTCGATTATGCGGTTCAGTTCTGGTCCCGCTACTATAGAATGGATGTCACGATGTCAGAATCTGTACAGAGGAGGATGACAAAAATGATTCAGGGGGTGAGAAACTTGCCTTATGAAGATAGACTGAAGCATTTAAATCTGCACTCTCTAGAAAGGCGAAGGTTGCCAGGAGACCTGATCGATGTTTATAAATGAATGAAGGGCTTTAATATAGGGGATGTCAATAGAGTTTTGGCTGTAAAAGAACCAGATAGGACACGTAGCAATGGATTTAAGTTAGATAAATTCAGATTTAGCAAAGACATAGGCAAGAATTGGTTTACCAATAGAGTGGTGGATGAATGGAATAGACATGGTAGTCATATTGTGGATGCCAATACCATAGATGCATTGAAGAAGAGGTTGGATAAATTCGTGGATAGTGAGGTAAGGTGAGGTTAGGATTACAGGAGCTGCCTTGTATAGGCTAACTGGCCTCTTGCAGACTCCTTACGTTCTTATGTTCTTATGTTATGAGGAGGAAACACCGACACATGAAGAGCAGGCAACAAAAATCCTGAAGGAGCGAGGCAGTTCGCCAGGTTCTTTAGTGACCCGCGAGACGTTAAAACCCTTGGTGAACGTACGTGCGGGATTCTTTCTGTTTACTTCTGACGCAACAAAGGAACGGTCAGTGTTATTTTTTTAAGGAGTTGATCGTTCTTGCAAAAAATACTTCTGCAAGAAGGTTGTTCCAGTGGCGGATGATTCTTCGAAAATACTCTCCTGACAGTGTCTGTACTGTATCGTCTCTCTTAAATTTGTAGTCCGTTATTTCCAGTTTTCGGGTTAATTTGGTGTCCAAAAAACTTGAGTGGTCTATGTTATTCAGTTTGTTCATGTGTTTGGAAACCGGTATCAAACCCCCCATACTTGTCGCCTGAGTCATTCGTCACACGGCTGTGGCCTTGTATTATATTCGTGGCGCGTCGCTGCACTTTCTTGATTATATCCAAAGCCTTGTAATCAGGGAACTAGAACTGCACAGCATGTCGCAGCTGAGGTCTCGCCAACGAGTTGTATAAAGATAACAATACTCACAGCGTCATGCGTCTTACATTCGAAGTTTCTCGCTTTGAAACTGAAATAGCAGAAACGTTGTTACCATCAGACCTATAGTGCTTTGTGTGTTTCAGGTCATTGCTGTTATAATCCCTGGATCCGATTTTTCATGTACGAATATAAGTGGCTACCCGCGGATGGAGTGTGAAGGATTGCTACTTCGGGAAACATGGAAGGAAGAGGAGGAAGCAGGGTGGGAGGATTTAAGAGATATTGTAAATTGGTACAACGACTTAAGGGGGAGGAGCAGGTAGAAAAAAAAAAAAGATAATGGAGGAAAAGGAGGAGGAGGAGGAGGGTCATAAGTGTGTAGGCGGAGCAGAGGGTTAAAAGACAGTGCATATTTGTGAATGTTCTTGAGGAGGAAAAGTGACGGAGGTGGAGGAAGAGGAGGAGGAGGAGGGGCAGAAAATGGTGAGGAGAAAATGAAGGAAAAGAGAATAACGAGGGGAAGGCGTTGCGGCATAATTGAATACAAAGAGGAGCTCGCGGGAAAAAAAGAAATTACTAGACCAGAAGAAAAATGATAATCTCTCTCTCTCTCTCTCTCTCTCTCTCTCTCTCTCTCTCTCTCTCTCTCTCTCTCTCTCTCTCTCTCTCTCTCTCTCTCTCTCTCTCTCTCTCTCTCTCTCTCTCTCTCTCTCTCTCTCTCTCTCTCTCTCTCTCTCTCTCTCTCTCTCTCTCTCTCTCTCTCTCTCTCTCTCTCTCTCTCTCTCTCTCTCTCTCTCTCTCTCTCTCTCTCTCTCTCTCTCTCTCTCTCTCTCACACACACACACACACACACACACACACACACACACACACACACACACACACACACACACACACACACACACACACACACACACACACACACACACACACACACACACACACACACACACACACACACCTCTGCGTGCTTATTTCCAATCTTTAATACCTGGATTTACCTGGAGTCACACGCGTATCACACCTGCGGCACTAATGACCGCATAATTAGGGGTCCTCACCAGAGACGTGGGATTTGCGGGCGTGGCGTGTTGAAAGCGCTTGATTTGTATTTGCGTGTGTGTTGGAGGGGAGGATTGTGCGTGTGTGTGTTTGTGTGTGTGTGTGTGTGTGTGTGTGTGTGTCAAGGAGTTTTAATGCTATGGAGAAATGTAGAGTGCGTTAGAAGGATGTGAAAGAAGAAGAAGAAGAAGAAGAAGAAGAAGAAGAAGAAGAAGAAGAAGACGATGATGATAAAGTGTTTAATATGTGAAGTAGGAGAAGGAAGAGGAAGGGAAGAGCAAGATAGTAGAGATAAGTGATAAAAAATAAGAGAGAGAGAGAGAGAGAGACGTAAAATTTTGCTGTACTCGGAAAGAAGGAGTAAAAACAAGATACCAAAAGAGAAATAATAAGAAGAAAAAGAACAGAGTAAAAGGTTGAACGATGCGAAGACTGAATTTTATGAAGAAGAAGAAGAAGAAGAAGAAGAAATAATTGGAGTCTTATGTTTCGATTGTATTAAGATAAGACTATTATTTACTCCTAAGGTCATTTTACTTATCAGTCTCGACACTTTGAAAAAATAAACCATCGTATTATCGCAATTTTAGTTTACACGTGTCTGTCTGTCTGTCTCTTTCTGTCTGTCTCTTTCTTTTGTTTTCGTTTACATTTTAGTTTACGTTTGTCTGTCTATCTGTCTGTCTGTCTGTCTGTGTCTGTCTCTTTCTTTTGTTTTCGTTTACATTTTAGTTTACATTTGTCTGTCTATCTGTCTGTCTGTGTCTCTTTTTTTCTTTTGTTTACGTTTACATTTTAGTTTACGTGTGTCTGTCTATCTGTCTGTCTGTGTCTCTTTTGTTTACGTTTACATTTTAGTTTACGTGTGTCTGTCTATCTGTCTGTCTGTGTCTCTTTTGTTTACGTTTACATTTTAGTTTACGTTTGTCTGTCTATCTGTCTGTCTGTGTCTCTTTTGTTTACGTTTACATTTTAGTTTACGTGTGTCTGTCTATCTGTCTGTCTGTCTGTGTCTCTTTTGTTTACGTTTACATTTTAGTTTACGTGTGTCTGTCTATCTGTCTGTCTGTCTGTGTCTCTTTCTTTTGTTTACGTTTACATTTTAGTTTACGTCTGTCTGTCTGTCTTTCTGTGTCTCTGTCTGTCTGTCTTTCTTTCATCTGTTTACATTTGCGCGTTCTCTGTGTAGGCGTTTCCCGTTTTATTTATCTTATTTATATTATTACTATTTACGAATAAGTGGATATTGCCTCTTTTTTTATAGTAATGGAAATATCTCAAGCCAATAACCAAAAATAAGGGACCTAATAATTGTTTTGTGCTCCTTTTTATTTCTTTATCTTTTTTAGAGTAAAGGGAACTAAAGGAAACAGGAAAGTAAACAGAAAAGTAAACAGGACAATAGAGAAGAAAAAAATGCCCGGTAATCGTTGCTCTGTACTCTTTTTTTTTTCGTCTTTTTTTTTTTACAGTAAAGAAAACAGTAAAGGAAACAACAAAGGAAAGAGTAACAAAAAATAGAAAAAACGTCTTTTTTACATGAAAATAAACAGTAAAGGAAACAACAAAGGAAAGAGTAAAGGAAACAGGGCATTAAAGAAGGAAAAAATAGAAAAAAAAATGCCCGCTAATCCTTGTTCTGTACTTTTTTTTATATATTTTTTCGTCTTTTTTTACGGTAAAGGAAACATGAAAAGAAACAGTAAAGGAAGCAACAAAGGAAAGAGTAAAGCAAACAGGGCATTAAAGAAGGAAAAATAGAACAAAAATACCCGCTAATCTTTTCCCTTTCCTCCTTTTTATTTATTTTTTATTTTTTTATGGTAAAGGAAACATCTCAAAGGCAATACATCAAGAGAAAAAAGTCCGCTAATCTTTCTCTTTATTCCTTTTTTTATTTCTTCCTTCGTCGATTCTTTTCCTTTATTTTTATCTTCATCTCGTTTGTTATGCTTCTTGTCACTGTCTTGTCTCCTTGGCTTCGATTTATCTTAATATTAGGGCTGTCTTAGATAATTACATTCTCTCTCTCTCTCTCTCTCTCTCTCTCTCTCTCTCTCTCTCTCTCTCTCTCTCTCTCTCTCTCTCTCTCTCTCTCTCTCTCTCTCTCTCTTCTTCTTCTTCCTCCTCTTCCTCCTCTTCTTCTTCTTTTTCTTTTTCTTTTTCTTCATCTTCTTCTTCTTCCACATCTTCATTCTCCTCTTCTTTCTTTTCTTCCTCCCTTTTCTTCGCCTCTTCCTCCTCCTCCTCCTCCTCTCCTCCTCCTTCTCATCATCTTGTTCTTCTTGTTCTTGTTTTTCTCTTTTTTTCTCTCCACCTTCTCTCCTCTCCTCTCTTCTCCTCTCCTCCTCTCTCTTCCCCTTATCATCAGCACCCATCAGGTAATCTCAGGACACATCCCTTCAGGTGAGAGACAGGTGGGTCAGGCAATCAGGCGATCATCCGTTACACGCGGACTGTTTTACTGTTTGCTTCCTCATTCCTGTCGCTTTAATGTTGCTTTGTGGGGTCTTTCCTCGGCTGAAATATTATGCCTTTTAGAATCCAGGTGCGTACAGGTGATGCTTTGGGTGGGTTATTTACTGTCTTGTAATTTGTTAGTTTATCTAGCTTAAGGTTCGATGTTTGTTTATTTATTTTTTAT